>NW_015622517.1:1831515-1976297 GCF_000836115.1 Exophiala spinifera
TCGGTTGGTGGTAGGTAAGTCGGTTGGTGGTAGGTAAGTCGGTTGGTGGTAGGTAAGTCGGTTGGTGGTAGGTAAGTCGGTTGGTGGTAGGTAAGCCTGTAGCTCGTGGTTGGCGGTTGGTATGTGTAGGTGAATGGTCAGTAATCCGCGTAGAGACATATAATGTAGTTTGCTTCTTGTACGAGCAACCGAGCTTGTACTACTCTCTCGCGGTCGCAAATCCCAGCGTGACGCATATCCGGTTCGACATTTGTTTTTACACTGGCGGCCTTTTCTTCTTGTCGTTGTGTTCCAACACCGCCCATTTCGTCATCTCATCATTTTCCATCTCAGGATGGATGGCGGAATGACTGATCGACTCACTCCTTCAGCCATCCTGAGACTGAAAAGACCCGCGACCTTCATATGACCTCGATGCACTGACACAACGACACAAATCTGCCGGTGGTGGCGGTGACGACGGCGGCGGTAGTGGCGGCATGGCAGTCGTTTCGTCTTCGCAGCCACTGAGTCCGCCGGACACCAAAGGTGGATTCTCCGAGTAGACTGGTAAAGTGGCATTCCCGTCACACAATTTACACGTCAAGATCTGGATGGGCATTCGTATTCGGATCTGGAATTGTTTGCGATCGTTTTCGTTGACTTGAACATGTGCGGCGATGGTTATCTGTGACCACAAAGAAACACACTCAAGGTTAGCAAAATATGTACCGTAGACACACACATGGCCTGTATAGCCAGGGTTGGTAAAACTTGGGACTCACCGAAAGATAATGCCGGACGTATAAACACTTGTACGCCGTATCTGCGTCGATCTTCGAACACGAGGGTATATTCAAGAGGGCCTTTTCGTGTAGATATTGGTAATCCGGATCCGTCCCAGTACCACCTCCACCGCCATCGGTAACGTACTCGTGATGCGACAGCGACCGATGCAACCACATATCGTCACCTTCCTTCTTCTCAATCACCACGCCACTGGCGTACGACGGGGCCATTTTCTCACCCGCGGCACTGATCCGTCTGAGTGCCCTCTGATGCAAGGGATCCCGCTTCGCACGATTCGTGTACAGCACGGCCTTGGTGCGCGATTGTTCACGATAAGCCAGTCCGTTACGTGTTTGATACTGCATGTCTTCAACCAGAGACACGTTGATACTCTGCCATGACCGATCGGGAGGGGAGGCGATCTTGATGGTCATCGGTAATTGACCGCCTACTCGGCATGATTTGGCCGCCAGGTTGAAACTGTAGCGGAGGCCGTGTAGGAGGCCATGGACTTCGTACGGCTCCGAGAGCTCTAGGGAGCACACGCACGGGATGCGCACGAGGGTGACGGGTTGCGTCAGGGTCGCGGTCGACGAGTATTGTCCTCCCTCCCCGGCGCCCGCGGCTGCGAGAGCCGTTAATGTATACGACAGCTTCCCCAATGGTAGGTTGATCGACTCGGGTAGCCAGCTTTCAAGAGGTCGTTCAAACGGGAAACTGTATTGCCCTGGCTCGAATCTCCGGGTATGTTGTTTCGCATTGCGATTTGTGGTGGAGGTGGTGGCGGCTGTCGTCGTCGCCGTGATGTCGTCGACTACCGAATTCTTATCTGTCCGTAGAAAATTCCACGTCTGTTGCACCACCTCTTCTCGAAATACCTTGTGCAGTTTCCGGACGCGCCATGCTTCAGGCCAGATGGTCTCGTTCTCTCCCCGAAAGTTCAGTCTCAAGGCGGACAGGGTCGTCGGCTTCAAGATGGTCAGATTCATCACGCCTCTGAGAACGGTAGACCTGTGTTCGGAGTTGTGCGGAAAATCGAATCCTTCCAGGTACAGAATCGGCTCGGCCAGCTCAAGAGACAATGTGAAGCCATCGGCGACTGCCATTGTCTGGTCAGCGGCCTGGTCTTTGATGTTTGGTAGACCTCTGGCAGTGGCTCCCGACCGTGGTGGTGATGGGTGACCATGCCTGGCCTGGCCAGAGGGTCTCTTCTGTTGCTGCTGCTTCTCTCCATCCTCGCCGCCGCTCGACTTGGTTTTGTTGCTCGGGAGAGCGATCTTGCTGGTAAAAGGCGACAGCCAGGAGTCGACACTAGGAAGAGCCTGAGGTCTCGATTGGAAGTAGACCTCGTTGTCCTTACTGGCCTCGTGGTGCTTTCTGGTGGAAACGAAGAGACGACCTTCGATCGCCGAAGTGACCTCCTTGTAACCTTCCATGCTTCTCGGTCCTGATTTTGCACACACTTAGCGCTGGTTGCCGGTGCCTCGTATCGAAGTCCTATTGTACTGGTTTTGAAATGTACAGCAAGTACTTGGCCGCCCACTTCCGACCTCTTTGCCGATCAACGCTGAACAAAAGAATTGCTCACGAAATTAGGAGCCATTGCCTTCCATTTCTTCCGCTGTCAGGTCAGGACAGGGCAGAGGTCGTTGCAGGGGTTTCGCAATTGACCGTAAACGCGTAATGTTAGCTGGGCGACAGCACGGGTGCGCCTGGCAGTCAAAAATGTCTTGACATATGGACTTTTACTGTCAACGCCACGAACACAAGAGAGACGACGCTGGGTTTGGCAACAAGGCAGGACGAAGGCACACAAAAGCAAGGTCGCGTCTTCAAAAAGAAAAGCTGACGAGCCGTGGCATGGGCATTGGCATGGGCATACTGTACATTAGGCATGTGCAGTGGGCGTGGGCGCGGGCTGAGGCAGCACCGGGCTTGAATAATTAAGGCGTCTCATCCGAGCTCACTAGTACCTCGACTACCTCGCAGATGGTTTAGCCATGGAGGTTGCAACGTGAGGTCCGGAATCGTTGGGAAGATGGTAAAATGGGGATGTGTGGTTCCTTGATCCTTGGGCTCGGAAGCTCCCGAGACCGAAGCTGCTTGTCCGGAGGAGATAAGCGCATGAGAACCACGCACAACTTGCAAGGGTCGAGGTGGCATTAATTACTCTACATTAGCCAAAAGTCACGCAATCCCTGGAGCGCCGACGGACACGCGCAGGGGCAGTTCTTACACCCTCGGATCAGTTACCTTTCTGGGGTACACACGTGCCTTTGATCGCATACTAACTACTGTATAATCGCCTACTACTTGTAACTATAGTCATGACAGACTCGACACAATTGGCCTCAGCAGCTTTGCGGGTTTTATCAATGGGCATAGTAAGTACTCCGTATAAGCTGCCGAATAAAGCTCCCACATTGGGTATACCTGAGAAGCCAAGGGGCCAATGAAAAATCAGAAAACGGGCAGTATGTCTGACTGGCCAGGCGAGGAACTACGATTCCGTCTTGCATAAAACACCCTGTCAGTTCAGCATACTGTACTACCTAAAGCCGGCATTCGTCATTCCTATCTCTAGGTACCTGATGTCACTACGTCGTAGTATAAATGGTAAGCCTGGACTCCGCAGCTTTTCCCCCCTTCAACTCCGCGTAAATCCCGGATCGTGGTGATCAGCCGATCAACCCTCTCGGAGCTACGGACGTCAGAGCCGTGAACGAAGCACGCAACACCCTGCACAGCGCGCGGGTAGATATGTCATGGCCGGGCCAGCACAATCAGACACCGAAATGGCGAACACGACACCTAAAGGTTAGACCGCGGCGACCGGAACACAAAAAACCATGCCGGCTGATGTACTGGTGAAGTCAGGTTCGAGTATATTCAGTGCTTTTGCTGCCCTTGGTGCCGCCTCTATGGACATTCTCAGCGCGTTGTTCCCTCACACTCTGTCCACAAAATGCAAAGTTACAATGGGCCGTCTGAATTGAACACCCCAGTTTTTCCCTCCATTGAAGTGCCTCTGATTAGCTCCTGGCCTCATAACCGTACCGAGAGCGGAGTACTGGTCTGCTTCATAGCCTCGGAGTTGCAGGGGGGCCCTTGTGGATCAGGTCAGTAGGGTAGATGCCTGGGTTCTGCATGGGGACCTACCGAGTGTAGCTACAACGTCCTCATGTCCACGACGCAGCGAATGCAGTCGCCGGCGTGCATGTCGTGGAATGCGTCGTTGATCTTGGAGAGAGGCTGTCGGTGGGTAATGAATTCGTCAACTGCAACGGATTAGTACACCAGCATCCAAGTAGCAAGGCGATTTGAAGTGGTTACCCTTGAGCTTGCCGTCCATATAGTCTGCAACGAGACCTGGGAGCTGAGATCGGCCCTTGACACCGCCAAAGGCACAGCCTCGCCACACACGACCGGTGACGAGCTGGAATGGTCTGGTGGAGATCTCGGCACCAGCGGGAGCTGTGAGATACGGTTAGACACATAGAACAGCAACACTGCAGCTGGAACGATAAGACTTACCGACACCGATGATGATAGATTCACCCCAGCCCTTGTGGCATGCCTGTGCAACTGGTCAGAAATGGCCTGCCGTTAAACCGAAAAGAAGACAACACCCACCTCGAGAGCAGCTCTCATGACACCGACGTTGCCGGTGCAGTCGAAAGTGTAGTCGCAGCCACCGTCGGTCATCTCGATCAGCTTCTCTTGGATCGTCTGGCCGTTCAGCTTGGTGGGATTGACAAAGTCGGTGGCTCCGAATTTTTGGGCCCATTCTTCCTTCTTGTCGTTGACGTCGACGACGATGATCTTGCCGGCCTCGTTCTTGACCGCACCCTGGATGACAGAGAGACCTACACAGCCCGCTCCGAAGACGGCGATGTTGGATCCCTTTTCGACCTTGGCGGTGATGACAGCGGCACCGTATCCGGTGGTGATACCGCAACCCAACAGACACGTTCGGTCCATGGGAGCCTTGTCGGTGATGGCGACCACGGAAATATCGGCCACGACGGTGTATTGAGAGAATGTTGACGTGCCCATGAAGTGCAGGAGGTCCTTGCCCTTGCACTTGAATCTGGACGTGCCGTCGGGCATGACACCACGGCCTTGCGTGGCTCGAATCTTGCCGCACAAGTTGGTCTTGCCCGATTTGCAGAACTTGCATTCTTTGCATTCAGGTGTGCTGTCACAGGTCAGATGGTGTCGGCTCCGGGAGGGAGAGAGATGCTCAGCGTACTAAAGAGCGACGACGGTGTCGCCGGGCTTGACGTTGGTCACACCCTCGCCGACGGATTCGACGACGCCCGCGCCCTCATGTCCGAGGACGATGGGGAAGGCACCCTCGGGATCCTTTCCGGAGAGGGTGTATGCATCTGGTGACATGAATTTAGTTGTTTCATTCTCCGCCTTTTTCTGATTATGTCGTTTACACACCGGTATGGCAGACACCAGTGTAGTATATCTGGATTCGCACCTCATGGGCCTTTGGCGGTGCTACCTCGATGTCCTCGATGGTCAGGTCCTTGCCGGCATCCCAGGCAACGGCAGCCTATACAAGAGTCAAAAAGGTCGTCGGGTCGTCCGCGTTGGACAAGAGGGTTTCGGGTCCCGCACCTTGCACGTAATGGTCTGGTGTCGCGACACTGTCAGTATCAATGTGGCCGTCGGGGTTCTCGATGTCACATACCTTTCCAACGGTACTGGCAGACATTTTGAGCTGTATGGACTGTGTGATTTCAGACGGAGACTCTAGAAGACAGGGAGAGGAGAAGGTGAACAGCGACGACAAGAAACGAGCACACGGGAATATGTCATTGAGAATCTGCTGCCGAAGTGGGGTTGTTGTTTATGTACGGGGAGCTTTCTGCGATGTGGTGGGGAGATTCTTCTGTGGTGCAGTCAGTGCGAATAGGAGCACGTAGATGTGCCTGGTAAATCATTTTGCCAGAGTCACGAACAAACTCCGAAGGCTTGTGCATGTTCCGACCTGCTGGTGTCCTCGTCTTTGTATAGCTTGCCGGCCCCGCGCTGTCTTGGTGGTCGAGCCCATTGTGCTAGAGTCTAGACAGGCGCTTCTATTCGCTTTTCTCGGGACAATTCGCATCCTGCAAAATCTCTGATCATCCTCGGCGCCTCTCGAGACATGCCCAAACAGAGCGAGCGCAATAACAGTTTACGCCTTGCAGCCTTTGCTGCCCAGAACTTGGGAAGGTCAAGGCTAATGTGGCGCCTCTTCCCCTCCCGGCCCGGAGAAAATCGCCAGTTCCGGAAAAAGCATACGAGCAAGGCTCCGACGACTACGTTCCTTGGGTCCCATGCCGAATACTGCATACGGACACACGCGAGACTCTCACTGGGCCTAAATGCACGTTAAGACATCATTCATTATCATTCATTCAGCCAAATACATAACTTTTCGAGCAATGATGCTCTGTAGACGGCAAAACCATCATATAACCAGTCTCATCCCGCTGCTGATCGCCGCCATCTTAACCCCATCCGAAGATTGGCCCAGCCCCTTGCACCTGCTCTATCCCACAACTGGAAAGCTCCCGCCTTGTCCGTAGACATGAATCCACTGGTCCAGAAAATGAAAAAGGGCGTACGTATCGTCCTAGAGAGTAATGAAGCTTCACGCCTTTCAGAAGAGACGTCTTCATCAGGCCGACGAGGTTACCGAGAGAATATGACGACGACAGGCCTGCTTGTTGTCAGTACTTCTCATATCAAATGATGGTGTCCTGGGAAACTTACCTGGAAACGACCGCATAAAATCACCACATACCATCCAACACCAATTGTGAGTGGGAAGTATTTTGTCGGCCGATTTCCCTGCAGCGTGGATCACGATCGCCATGCACGCACGGTCAAACAGAGAGGTCGAGTATTCAACCCAGAAGGAATCGGATCCTAGCCCATGCTTGAGTAAAATTTGTACGATTTGTTTCGGTGTCATGGTCTTGCCTTTTACAGGACCGTTGCGGTGTCCCCGGATTCTCTGCACCGTTTCAAAACTTTGCGGATCGCGATATCCTGGCTTTTGTAACTTGTTGTCAAACTCAAAATTTGTCAGGCCTTCGGCACCGATGATGCAGGTCACAATGACCTCGTTCTGCCCATTTCTGACCGTTATCTTGATTGGACAGAGAGGCAATCCCTTCCTTGTTATCGGCACGCTCTCGAAGTCGGCGATGAAGATCTCGTGAGGATTGGTCTGCTGGAGCGACTACTTCATTGCCATAGCCATTAGAGCCAAGGGCCGGCGCGAGACGTGATCATGAAGTGTTGCGCGGTTGTGGACTTTTGACGCAATGCCGACCCGCTCCATTTTCTTGCTGGTACCATCCTCACAAACAGCCTTAAGTCCAAATTCGAAAGGAAATGGACTTGAACATGATGTGTTGGTTGAAGAATCGGTTATCCCGCACAAAGCACAGATAGAATGGTGGATTGGTCTTCTGTACAAGGGGTTGCTGGGTGAGTGACATCAAAAGACGCAACATTCAACACATGGTCTCCTCAACTGTAAAGAGCTTCTTGAGGGGCACAAAGAGCAGCCTCGTTGTGTCAGCCCCAAGAGGTGGTTGAAGTAGCCCTTCAGGTGTTGTCGGCGTTATCATCGACCTCGGCATTTCATTTGAGATGAACATATGGTCACTGTTACTCCAGCGGCGACCCTTAGCCGTACCAGGTGTTGTTCACCACGACGGAGATGGCTTCCAACATGGCACGGATTCTGTCAGGGGAGTTAGTTTCAAATGAATCTGGGGGATTGGGGACAACAGACCGTGCGGTAGCTCAAAGGCTTTGTATATATATAGACACGGTGGTAGTCTGACTTGGTCCCAGGTTGGTACCCCGAGGGGTAAGGGAGATAGAGGAAGGGACGAGAAAGTACGGGAAAGGGTCTGTGAGATTTATATATATGCAGCCATTCAACCAACGGGCGACGCTTTGGCAGTAAATAGATAGGCAGATCTATTTTCTGCGTGGTTATTGGGCAAGATCGAGTGAGATAGTGACATGGCCAACAATGAAATTTTACATTGTTTGCCTGTGGCACTTCATGGGCAGTGATGAGGGCCACAACGGGCTTGCTCATAAAGCCCCATTCAAGCACAATGGCCCATTCAAGCAGGACCTGTGTATGCGATGGATTCAAGGTAGTTGCTGCTTTTGACAATGGAATAAGTGATAGAGACTCACCTCAGTGTTGCGACCCTCTCACGGAGCCCAAGTGCTGGCCCGAATCCTGGTTTTCACGAGCCGAAGCTGCCCAAAGCTGTAATCCAGGGATGAATTCTTGATTTTCTGTGGTGGCGTCACGATGTTATTCATGCTCACAAGTGATCATAGAAGAGCAAGGATGGAGAAGAAGAAAGCCCAGTAATCATGACTGCTTTGAGTGTGCTCTCGCGTTCACACGTTCTCCTTTTGCGGAAAGCTACCTTGCCGGCGATGCTGGACATTGAGCACTTTTTCGCCGTTGGATCAGCACCATCAACCTGACTACGAAATACATAGATGCCTTGCCTGGAGATAGTGAACTGAGAGGCCGCGCAAAATGTCTTGCATATCCGGGTTCACAAAGCACAGACCTTCTGTCAGTTAATGATGTTGGGTGCTGTGGTGTTTGAACTCAATGCAGCTGTTGTATTGTACAGACGATCATGTACCATTGAGTAAGAGAGGTGTTCGACCAAGCCCTACTTACGGAGTAGGGAGTATGCATTTCGAAATCGCTGGAGAGATATCGATCGAATAGTAAGAAACGCCATTAGCCCAGACCCTTATCCCATCAATGTCCAGCTACATCAGCCGGCGGACCAAGATCCTCTTTTTTCAAATCTCCGTATTGTACAATTGGCGTACTACTTTTCAATCAAGGTGTACCAAGAGTGACCGTGACTTTTATCTACCTCCAATGTTGCCAGCCTGCATCATTGCCGCGTTTTGCTCTTGGAATCGTTCGCCTATCCGCTCGTTGCTTCTCATGTATTTGTCGACGCATTTCATGACGCAGGACTCTTCCCGGGAGATGAGAGATTTGGTAGTGAAGTCGTTGACGCAATGGTCGAAGCATCGTTGCACCAGTTTGGAGTACATCTTCATACCGTTCCAAAAAGTCAGCTGGCGGCGTCCATGATCCATGCGAAATCACCGAGGGCAGGAAGCGTTCGGGGAGGAATTACCGTCATGAATTCCTTCATCTGCTTTCTTTCCATCCGAGAGTTCAACTCTCTCTGCTCTGCTGCTGTGAGACTACATTCGAACCATCAGTGAGCTGTGTCTGCGCATGTTGAAGAGTGGCCGTACCCGTCCATTTTGATTGAAGCTAGCTTTGAACAAGAAAGAGTCCGTGACAAGTTCCGTCTGCAGGGTCTCAAAATATTCAGGCCGGAGGTAGGATCCTTGCAATGGCAATCTGGATTTTGTCGGGATGGATGAACTTCAATTGTACACTCCGTCGGTTGCTCAAGTCATGGCTTGGAGAAAACTGCGGTCCCGGCTTGGGGCAGTCAAAGGGGACACGTGACCTTCCCTGTATTGGGCCCCAGGCCATGCCGCCCTACGCTCAACACGCTTGGCGCTACAGTGCCTTGCAGCCCTCAAAGACCAACCCAAACCCCAATCTCTTATCCGCACTCGTACGTAAACCCCAACATCTCGAAGCCCAAAACCACGAAGTCGCAACCACAACATTTCATCCTTGTTCTACCACTCTGAATCTGTGACTGCATTGGTCGGGTATGATCAAAGGTGAAGGACACTGCAGGTTTACACAAGGACCTTGACTGACAACTCTTGTAGGGTAGGTAATTTCCGCACCTGGAGCGAGCAGGCTTCTGAATACCTAGGGATTGACCGTTTGCAACAGACGCGTCTCACCAGTGTAAACAATCACATCCTGTGAATGCACAAAGAGGTTTGTCTCTGCAGAAATGTGTGCATTGCGTCTCACTCATCGAGGATCCTATCCGTTGCCTTGACCTCAAGTCCTCGATGAAGCAAAGCGCTGCAGTGACATCCATGTTGCAGCCAAAACATGCCGCCATCTTGTTGACTGAGCAGGGGTGTCTCTTGTGAATGAACATTCACTTCTTTCGGTGCCACACAATCATTCACTCACTCACGATTCGCATAATCAGTAAGATTTCCCACTGACAACATTATACATTTTGAGAGTGATAATCAATGTTAACCTTTATAGATTTTCCAAAGTGGAAGCAGATCAATTTGAAGTTTTATGTAATGATTATGATGATATAATAATATCATCTAAAGGTAAGTAAAGTGATAAGTGATTATAGTTATAATATATATAATATTAAGAAGATTAGTATACTAACTTTAATAGTCGCAGCATTATAAATATTAAAGTTATATACTCTTTTATTAGAAGAAATCTTTTTATATCAAGACTTCTTTATATGCTGAAGCAAAAACATAGCAACATCTCTCCCGAACCGGAATCGAGCCGGTGACCTTTCGGTAATATTGGTCTGAAATTGAAATTTGAAATTTCAATTGCAAATTAGACAATTACAGCCGAACGTGATAGCCAACTACACCATCGGGAGTGTCTGTTTGTTGAAGGAAAATTCGACTCACCTCATATTATTCAATCAAATTTTTCGCTGCTAGTGCCGGGAACTAGGCGTTGATCTTAGCCAAAACGGTTCAACTACAAGGTTGCTCCACAGGGAAGGCTCGGCGTTATCTCCCGCCTAAGACGACCGCCTAGGGCGGCCATTGCCCTTAAGAGTCCTGTTAAAGTACTTCGTATCACTATACACTTGCAATCTTCCTCGTTTAACAATTACAGTGTCGCTGGGATTTGTCCTGGATCTGGAGGCCCAACCATACCCTGAGCCGCGGCCGATCTCGTGGAACGCGGGAAGGTGGTCGAGACGTACATAGGTACGGAATATGTAGATTATATTACTCGAATTTTACCTCGCGGGGCGTCTGGTAGCCTGCACTTGTAGGCCCTCAAACGGGTCTCCAGGATCGCGAGAGGTGGAAAACGGTGATGAGAGCGATCATCTATATCTGCAGAGACACTGCTTGGGACGGCGATTACTTTTCACTCTTTTGCAACTCCCAAACCTACAAGGCAACTGGCAACATCGGTCTCTAGAGTCCTCGGCATTTTCAGTGAGAGAGGAATGGACAAGTCTAATCTAGATCTACACCGGTACATCTGGGATGGCGGAGCGGACACTAACTACTCGCCAGCCAAACCACTCTTGTTCCTCTGTTTATTAACCCGCGCAGCTCACTTCCTGCTTTCCCACATTGATCCCCTCCCGACCAACCAGAACATCTGGGTGAGAAGGTCTTCACGCCGCTCACATGACTGTGGTGGCCTAGCCATGTAACTCATCAATTGCCAATGTTGCTTTGGCTCTCAGGTCGTGCTCCTTGATATAAGCCTCGACCGTCTCTGGAAACCTTCGCCGAAAGGTGCGCGAAAACAAGGTGATCAGGATCCAGACCCAGATGGTTTTCAGCCATTGCATGACCGTTGGCCTCGCGGTCTTCTTCGCCTTCTTGTCATCCCAGTCGTCGCAGATGCGGCGGAACAGTTCGGGGTTGTCTGTGATGACGCCGTCCACGGCGCGGTGGATGCACCAAGTCATCAAGTTGGGTTCGTCGACGGTCCAGACAAAGAGTGGCCGTTTCTGTTTGCGCACGTCGCGCATGAAGCGAGCGCCAACGGGACCCAGAAGGGAGTAGAGGAGCATGTTGAAGCCCACGTGGGGCACTTTGAGATACTCGCGCGCCATGGTCGTCGAAAAGCCAATGTGCGCAACGGGGAAGTCGGGCACGTATTTCGTGCACAGCGAGAGGAACTTGGGAACCCAGATGCCCATCAGCACTCGCTCCTCCCAGGCTCGCGCGCCGGGATGGACGGACGCCAGTGTCTGCGCAATCAGTCTCATCACATCGTCGGCGTTGTTGTCAACCTTGATGTCGAAGAGGAGCCATATGTGTTCTAGACCGGGCTGGGCGACGTACTCGAGGAGATCGACGAGTCGTGGCATCGGCTCGTGTGGCTCTTGTACGGTGCGAAGCCCCGAGAGATAGTCCCAGTCGCAATCGATAATCTTCTCCTGCTGTCCAAAACACCGCTTGAGATCGGGATCCTGAGGAGATAGGGTTAGTCAACAGGTCGAATGCACCCGAGAACTCTTTTGTTCGTACATGTGAGAGAACCACAACACCGTCCTTCGTTAGGTGGATGTCCGTCTCAATAGCGTGACTCCCGACCTCGACAGCGCCCCGGAACGCCTTCATCGTGTTCTCGGGGTATTTCGTCTTGTACCCACGGTGGGCTATGGTTTGAGGGAGCCTCTCAGTTGTTTTGTAGGGTCTTGCCCACGTCCAACTTGCTGCGTGGTTTGTCAGATCAGAGCTATGAAGAATGGAGTTTAGCTGGCTTACGCTGTGGGAATTGATGTTTGGTCTCCTCTCTTGGGCCATTAATGCCGTATCCCGTTGTCAGTTCGTCTTGAGCGTCGTTGTCCTTTCTCAACAATGGCGTGTGAGCGTCGGTCGGGGGGCTTCCTTGCTTCATCGTGTGCAAGTACACCTTGGGCACGCAGGTTGATTGCCTTCTAATCCCTGAGGAATGTAGTAAACAAGTCGGTCGTATGGCCACGCGTCCAAGTCATAAAGATTGTGCCATTAAATCCGAGAAGCCCGATCGGTTTGTTGAAAGTGCCTTGTAAGGTGTCACGAAGCCATATTCAACAGGTCACAAGGGCGAAATCTCCACCACGTCCATCCGAATGCAAATGAACACGCACTCGATATGATGGAACAGACAGACAAGAGGACAATGTAGGAAAGAATTAAAGTCCGATATTGATGTCAAGATGCGCGCATATCAGGCGGCCACATTCAAGGTCAAATACCGGTGAGATCGATCGGAAAACGCGGGTTGCAACAGGGGGCTTGTATTATCGGGCATACACTAACTAAGTCAGAGGCGAAGCGACTGTTGCGACATCCGTTTTAGGGCCTGATCAGGAGCCAAAGGAGGCGACATCCATTACTCGTACAGTATGGCCCGTGGTCACCCAGCTGTAGCACATGAAACGGCAAGCCGGCGGTTAGAGTTCCAGTTGAACGAGAAAGCCACTCTGACTGCAACAATAAGAAAAAAGGGACTGCTGCCCATGTTCGCGCAGCACCGGGTCTAGAAGGCCCAGAGGCCCGAGAAGCGATTCGGCTACACGGGCATCCGAAGGCTTCTTCTGCAGCCGTGGCGCCTTCGCCCAAGCTTCGGGGCGAGAGTGCTTGTGCTTGAGCTTCTAAAATCGACTCCAGGGCGTCTGGATGGACTCGCTGGCCCACAAGGGCCACACATGGGAGGCCTGAGAAATATGCCGCAGTCTCGCAGATGCCACCATTTGCAACACCATCTTTGTTTGGTGCGCTTGTTTTCAGAGCCTCTGCGACGACCACTGACTTCGATCTCACAATACAAGTTGCACCAATCCCACAGCATGATTGAGAGCTCCGTGTTGCCAACAATAGGACTGAATGGAGGCCACGACACGTTGATCAACACAGACATCTCCCGTGTTTCCCTCAAACTAGGTAGGCTGCCGGAATCAGCGTCTTTGACACCTCGCCTCTGCTACATGTCTCTGCAAGTTGCAGGTGTTCAGCTGTGTCATGGCAAGACTACTTTCGAGTCTCCCTTCACTGTGTTTGCCGACAATTATAACTCCTCGTCCTGTCACTGAGCGCCATCCACGAGCCACTGGAATGTCTGGGGTGATCCGCCATGCTCTTCGTGTGCACGCAAAAACTCTAGTGAGATACTTCCTGGCTTCGCAATAATGACTAGAAGTCGATCTGTTTCTTCTATCGAGGCAACAGAAACAGCTCATCGCGTTCAATATTTCTGGAAAGTGCCCATCTCGGTGAGACCTAAAATGTCTATCTGATCTCGGAAGGCAAGGCTATCAATCATCTAACCAGGCCAGCTTCAGCTGCTGTTCTCCTGCCGACAGCAAAGAAATATCCGTCTCGCAACGACATGATGTTTTAGACATGAGGTGGAAAAACCCCAGAACCTCCTCCAACAGAGGTATTATTTCAGGATCTTTCTAGCCTCTTCAAGACTTGCAATTTCTTTCTTCAGCTGCATCCTTCTCCGCCGAGTGCCTTGATCCTCACCTGCGATGTTTTCCAGTTGCTCAGCACTGAGACCACTCACAAAAGTGGGAGAAAGCAGAGCCAAAGGAGTCGTGGGCCCGTTGATGAGAAAATGATCGGCGGCTTGCATGCAGACGTTGTCGACAAAACGTTTCCGGGCTACCTTGTAGTACGAGCACAGAATATCGTGAACGTCTTCGACGACATGCTCGGTGTTACTCATAGGGTGGGTGTTGTTGATGTCCTGGAGTCGAACTACCTCGCCGTGCTTGCAGTTATCAACTGACAACTTGGACATCCGAGCTTGCATTCTGTTCTGCCGGCTAGAAACTGATCAGCAGGGTTCCGCCAAAGGAGTGAGTGGGTTACCATTTCTGAAGATTTTCATTGAAGTAGTGATTCACTGTCATCGGAGTGCCCTCCAACTCGACAGTCAGCAGGAACTGGACATGATCGATGGCTTTCGTGTACCGTTCCACAAGGTTGTCCCATAGAGCAGAGATTAACTCAGATTTGACCGACTTTTCAGGACAGATCGCATCAAGAACCCGATCAATGAAACGGTGGACCATGGTCACAATATCACTGATATAGCCCAGGGCGATGGGTGTCCATTTCCTTGACTGGACTTTCAGCGTTGACGACAAAACGGCTGAGCCGAAAGTGCCCAGCTCGAAACCACGCGAACTTCGAAACACTCCCTGGAGCCACCGAGAGATTCCTGTTGTATTTGCGTTGGCGAGTTCTGCCTGTGGGCGGAGAATTTCCTCGATGTCCTCGCACTCTATCAGTTTTCGGATTTTGAATGTCACCCCGCTGTCAGAAGACGAGTCACCAACTGATTCAACTCCAGACTCATCACTATCCTCCTCTTCCTCGTGGTCCTCCACCTTGCCAGTAGCCTCAGATGTCAGAAACTGATACTCATGGCCATGGCGGCTCAATTCGCCAGAGAACTGTTCATTGCGTATGCTGACGAGACTGGCCAACCGAAGATCCATATCGTCGAAGAGTTCATCGCTGCCGTACTTGGCGTCGATGGACAAGGATACCTTCCGCTGGAATCGGGAAGCCAAGTCTACCAGGTACAGTAACTGCTTCTCGGTGGTGTCTCTCTCAGTTCCCAGATGGCCAAGCTTATCTTTGGCAGAAGTAAGCTTCCGTAGCGTCTCTTGCCTAACCTGAGAATATGGTCAGTGCAGCTCCATCGAGAAGGCAGTGTCTCTTACCTTTGGAAACTCTTGCCGCACAAGGTCGCTGAGAACGACCTGGATCCGCACCCTCAAGGCGTCTATGCCCTTCTTATCGAGATCGACATCTTTCCAGGGTGCAGAGATCGAGAAGAAATCTCGCTCCACGCTGCCACGGTTGAGTGAATCATCGGCCAGCTGCATCTGACCTGGATTGCGCACGACGTGCCACCCAAGCTTCAAAGGGTAAGCACGCCCTTCCAAGAGATCAATGACTCTTGGTTCAGCCCCGTGGTCGACCAGATCAGGTTTGGTGAGTACACCCAGTGTGCGTTTTCCATCGGGGTCGACATCCACCGCCATCTCGAGAATCTCCTGAGTTGCGACATCGACGTTGGCGGGAATGACGGTCAGCATTACCGATCGAGGGTTCTCCATGTAACCTTGGACCATGGCGCGCACGAGTGAGATGTCCTTCTTGGTAGTCAGACCTGGTGTGGTGTTTTTGAAGATACCCGGCACATCAATGACGCTGAGGTGCTCCTGTGTCGGACCACAGATCTCGAGTCGCAGGACATCGCGCGAAAACGTTGAGCCTGCGCTTGGGGAGCCGTCTTGGGGACGTGAGACGCCCATCACCTCGTGAACCTGCCCATTTGATGAGATCGTAAACACCTCTCTCGGCTAGTAACATACCTCATCCATGATCAACTTGAATGCCGCAGGGTCGAGCACATCCAGCTCTCGCCCGGACCAAGCTTGGAGATTTGCCTTGTGCTCTTCAGTTGCATCCACGCCAGGAATGATGGACACCGAGATCATTGTTTTGGTGGAGCGTTTGAAGATGATCTGTGTTGCAAATCTGGTGCAGAGCCCGCTGTCACGAGGCAGCGGGAATCCGATCATTCCTTCCAAGACACTGCTCTTCCCAGAGGATTGATCTCCGACCACAACGATCTGAGGCAAATTGACAATGTCGCCGACACCACAAGCGAAGAGCTTATCGATCTTTTCGAGACTGGCTGGATCGGCCAGGCCATATTTACCGCCCTCCATGGCCATCAGAGCGGATCACCCGAGACTGTATGGGACGTTCAAAGAAGTGTGCTAGTACGAAGAGAGGAGGGTTGTCATCGTGATAGAAGAAGAAGGCAGTGTTATATAGGCCAAGACCATTCACTTACCAGACCTTCAGCAACCTCATCGCAGTGAATGAATAGTCGATTAACTCTGCATGTCGCCAAGAGCGACACTTACAGACTCCGCTTTTGGACAGCCGGCAACTTACTTGATATACCAGCTACGATACTAATTGATTGGTATTTGCTGCAGGTCAACGGGCCGAGCGTATCAGCTTTCCGTGCCTACGTGCATTTCCAAAGAGATTTGCTGGTGAAAAAGCTTCATCAACATCCTAGGGTCAGAGATAAACGGCAGGCTCCCGTTGAAGTACATGTCACGCATGTTGGATGTGGGAAGATATCTTCTGGCAGCAGCTTCCTTGCTGTCCTTGCAAATGGAAGCAAGGCGGTTGGTCCGATGCGACCGGGCTGGGATGAGGCGGGAGCGGCGGCGAGAATTCCCGGCAGAAACGCTTGCTCCCAGGCGGTATGTAAAGATTGAAACCACAACCTGGACGTGCTGTAGAGAACTTTGTGTAAATCGCTACGGACATCTTTGTTAGCTGGGCAGGTACGATTCTTCAACAAGCTCCCACATTCTCATGCACGCCCGAAGCTACTCAAAACCGACGCCCCATTGGCCGTTGGGGGCGGCGAGACCCAGATGCCTAAAGGGGGCGATTTCTGTCCGTTTTGGGATTTTCATAGCACAACAGCCCCGTGCCCCCAACTCTCCCCCACTGTGGCCGGACGCGTGAAGGGTGATTGACCATCCACGCGCGTTGTTAATTGCTGGTTGTTTTGGCGGTGTCTTAAGCCTACATGCGACGGAGAACCCCCCATCCCATCACTGCGCAAACATGCCTCGCGAGATCATCACCATCCAAGCCGGTCAGTGTGGGAACGCAATAGGGTCGAGGTTCTGGCAGCAACTATGTCAAGAACACGGTATTAGCCGCGACGGCAACCTCGAAGACTTTGCGACCGAGGGCGGTGACCGCAAGGACGTCTTCTTCTACCAAAGCGACGACACTCGATACATCCCTCGCGCCATCCTCGTCGATCTGGAGCCACGAGTCATCAACAGCATCCAGCAAGGGCCCTACAAGAATATTTACAACCCCGAGAATTTCTTCGTGGGCGAACATGGCATGGGCGCAGGCAACAACTGGGCGGCGGGGTATGCCGCGGGTGAGAGGGTACAAGAAGAGATATTTGACATGATTGATCGAGAGGCCGATGGTAGTGACTCGCTCGAGGGTTTCATGCTACTTCATTCTATTGCTGGTGGTACCGGTTCAGGCCTGGGCTCATATCTGCTGGAACGAATGAACGATCGATTTCCCAAGAAGATCATCCAGACGTACTCGGTATTTCCCGACACGGCCATCGGCGACGTCGTCGTCAACCCTTATAACAGTCTGCTCACCATGCGTCGCTTGACCCAGAATGCCGATTCGGTGGTGGTCCTGGACAATGGCGCGTTGTCAAGGATAGCATCCGAAAGACTGCACGTGCCCGAACCCTCGTTCCAGCAGACGAACCAACTGGTCTCGACCGTCATGTCGGCCTCGACCACCACGTTGAGGTATCCCGGCTACATGCACAATGACCTCGTGGGCATTATCGCCTCGCTCATTCCCACACCGCGCTGTCACTTTCTTATGACCGCATACACCCCTTTTACGGGCGACAACGCGGAAGCGGCAGCAACTGTACGAAAGACCACCGTGCTGGACGTCATGCGTCGTTTGCTCCAGCCTAAGAACCGAATGGTGTCGATCAATCCGTCCAAGTCGTCCTGCTACATGTCCATTCTCAATATCATCCAGGGCGAAGCAGACCCTACGGACGTGCACAAATCGCTTTTGCGGATCCGCGAGCGACGAATGGCAAACTTCATCCCATGGGGCCCTGCCTCGATTCAAGTCGCACTGACCAAGAAGTCTCCGTACCTGCAGAATACCCACCGCGTGTCGGGACTGATGCTCGCAAACCACACTAGTGTCGCGACTCTATTCCGGCGTATCGTCGTACAGTATGACAAAATGAGGAAGCGGAATGCCTACCTCGAGCAGTACAAGAAGGAAGCCCCGTTTGCTGAAGGGCTGGGAGAATTCGACGAGGCCAAAGAAGTGGTGATGGGATTGATAGGGGAATATGAGGCCGCTGAGAAGGACGATTATCTGGATCCCGACGCTGGCGAGAAGAGGGCTGATGGCTCGTGAGATGGCGGACTTTGCTGAGTGTAGTGATATAAGCAGCTGCCTCACATTTCACACCTGGCGGCTGGACAACGACCCTCTTTTCAGCAACGGAAGTAACGTCTGAAATCAACAATTTACGGATCTTCATACAGCCAATTATGACTGGTAGTGACAGGCTATGGAACCAAGGACAGCCAGCAAACCCTACCTCCTTACTTCTCGATCCTACATTGTTTAATTGTGGTGGCAGAGCACGGCTATCAAAAAGTCAAGGCTGATTCGAGGATGCGACAGACAAGAAGGTGGAACCGGTCATCTGAAAAGGCATGATGGGCAATGATAGGATTACTATTATGATTCTACGAGACCTGCTTGAGCGCAGCAGCGGTGCGCGTAGCACAAATGATGGACAGGAAACGGACAGTGGGATGAGACAAGGTATGGAAACCTACAAGAGCACATGAGCATATATCTACATTGCTCTAGTGGTGACCAAGTATGGCCAGACACATGTCCGATGCTACTCTGACATACCTGACTGTGCTCATGACAACCTACCGTCAGTTGCGTGGGGGGTTGTAAGGCATTTTGGTTTGCCAGGCTTGAAGGCGCACAGCTATCGGCCTACAAACACTTGGAACCGTTCTGTGGTCGAAACGATGCCTGATCGCCTAGATGGCACCGGCTCTCAATTCGAGCTGAATATGAAAGGATAGTTCATGTCAAGAACGGCGTGCATCTGTTAGCTCTCTGATTTGCTATTCCCCAGATAGATCAGATCCCTCTGTATGGGCCTTTAGTATACGAACTTTCGTAAGGCTGGTTCCAACAATAGAGCCTCAGCCGTATTATTCCTTCTACCACATCAGCTCTCGACTTTCAATGTTTACTGGTGCCAACAAAACAAGGCAAGCGTCTCTATCCTGCTTTTACCTCAGTACGGGGATTTGACGGCGAAGCTTTTTCCCGGTTCTGGGTGCTCGCTTGGTATACCTAGATGCCTTCACGCTGTTCTGACCGCAGACCTTCCGCTCGCTTTCACGAGAGACAGCAACCTGTTCAACAGGATGAGGAAACACATCACCATTGAAAAGCTACGGGTTTCGAGCAGTCGGCGTTCCCACGTTGTCTCATTATCTACGTACCCTGAACTGTACGAATACCTCATATGATATCACGGTCCATTGTTTATCACGGGCTATGTATATCAAGTCAACTCCTCGCCCACGGCATACTCAGGTACAGCAACGGAATATGTTGCTGCGACCCGTGCGTGTCCGTCTCACCGAATCCTCCGGAGACAGCGGGTCTTGCGATGGTGGCCTTGTACGCCATGGCCTGGTCAAAAAACAACGACGCGGTAACGTGGTCGTCGGGCACGGAGTACAATCCGGCGACGGTTTCTCTCGTCAGTTTCCCCGAAGCCTTGACCCTCTCGTACACTCCCCTGTCGCCGAACATGACGTCGAAGGTCAATTCGTACGGTCCAGAGTTCTTGCTGCGAAGCACCGAGGCCACATCGCCCAGGTAGCATGTCCCCTCGGCTGGTTCGGGCTTCAGCCAGTACTTCTTTTTGCCTGGCTCGGTTTTCTCGACTTTGTTGCCTGCCGCTTTGGCCTCGACGACGGGTTTAGGTGGTCCTAAAAAGCGTCAGACAAATTGGGTGAGGATCGGGTAAGCTCGAGATTAACAGCCACATCTCAAACTCGGTGAAGTGCAGACTTACGAGGCGTGTGAACATAGGTGTTATCACCTTCCGCCGTCAGGACGGTTATAGGAAACAGATCGAGCGGATCGACCTTGTGCATGATGTGGTATACGCAGAATTCGGGACAGGGGCCCATGGGGATCTCGCAGGGCGTGAACGGCCATGCAAAGTTGCCTGCGGTCGCGAGTTGTCCCGCGTACGGAGCGTGCGTGAACCCAAACTTGGCCATGGTGGCAACTTGGTCTGCTTGATCCTGTGTCGCGGCACGCGCTTGTCCGGCGAAGAAGATCTCCTTGCCGACACTGTGGTCCGATTCCAACGGTCCCATGACGCCGTTGACGCCGTAGCGGTGGATCTTGAGGTCGTACTCGTACCCGAACGCCTTGATCCTGTCCTTGACGTGCGCTTCGATGACCTCGATCCACGAGTCGAGCTGTTCGATGAGGATCGGATCGCGGACCGCGCCGAGGAAGATGGTGTGGTATCCGTTCACCCTCGCGCCTTCGAGCTTGATGGTGTATTCGCCTGGGGGCTCGGGCACGAACTGCGCGTTGGCCACGCGGACCGAGCGGTCGTCGAGCTGTTCGTAGGTCGTCTTGTCGAGATGCAACGCTCCTCCTGGACCGTGGAGGATGTCTGGTCTGGTCTTTTCGTACAAGAAGTGCGATGCGACAGACAAGGTCGAGCATTTAGACTTGGGGTCGAGCGGGATGATGTCGAACGAGTCGGAACGGACAATTGCCAGCGCCTCCCGAGACTTGGGGATCGAGCATTGGGCGCCGCACTCCATGATCTTGCCCATCGAATATGCAACACCGAGATCTTCGAAGCCGCGGAACAGGCAGAACGCAGCGTACGGCGATGGGTCGTATGCTCTGCCGCCGATGATGATGTCGAAGTCCGGGTTCTCCTTCATCGCCTTCAGGTATGGTTCGAGGCCCATTTGAGCGACGATGCGCGTGCTGCTGTCGATGTCATGCTCGGTCAGCTCGGGCACGCCGCCGCCGCAGGGGCTGATTTCGCCAGCTTTGAACTTCTGGCGGATGAGGTCTTTGGGGATTTCCGAGTATATCTTGATAATCTTCAACGGTCTGTATCCGTTCTTTTTCACCGCTTCGGCGATGATCTCGGCCGCTTTGTCGACGTGTGCGTTCTCGCCGTCGCCGCCGATCGATCCGATCAGTGACGGGACGTTGTAAAGGTGTGCCACTTTCGCGAATAGTTCCAGGTCCTTCGCCAGACGACTGTAGGGAACATTGGGAAGTCCCAACGCCAGACGCCCGGGTCCGCTGTCCGTCGAACCACCATCGCAGATAATGGCGTCGCACCCAGACTCGACTGTGTCCCAGAAGATCTCCTCATTGAAGCCCTGGCCTAGTTGGCCGATAGGAGTGAAGATTCTGAGCTCTTCTTTGAGTTGTGCTGATGGAGACATGGCTACGGCACAGCTGGTTTCTCTCGTGCAAGTTGTCGAGTCCCCCGCGCTCTGGTGTTTGCTTCGCCATACCGGAGGTCGGGGAACTTCACATCTGTTAAATATCGAGCGATTTTGAGCAACAACTGTCTGGAGTCGGGACTGGGTTCACGAGACTTTTCCGATATCCGCTCGACTTCCTATTCTCGCGTTTCCCCGCGAATAGGGGATGGCCATTGGCTTTTCAATCGGATGGCGGCATTCGGCGTGATTTTGTGGGGAAGAGCAACCTACCTGTGAGAAGAATATCGGCCGAGGTGGGATGGAAAGCCTTGTGCATGAACTCGTCTTGGTAGACGACGAAACGTCCAGAGTTTGATGGTGGTGTCTTGCTAGGGGAACCATCACGGGCTAAAGTGACCCCGGTCAGAGCCTCATACTCGTACGTTCGCGGCGACAAGTTTTGCTGGTGGTCGCAATAGAATGCCGTGTCGGCATGCGGGTCGTTTTCGGCGTGGCTTTTCATGGCTCCAGCAGAAACCCATCACGAAATTGCGATTCCGCTATCAACACACCTGGAAATATTTGGCATCGGCCTGGCTGACAGGCTCGTGTCCCACGGTCTGATTGTTCGACATCGAAATCGAAGTGATGGAAAGTCGCCCAGACCTCGGGTCGTCGATCAATGTTTTCACTCTCGAAGGCACTACTATCTACCAAGGATGCTGGCGAATGTAAAAGCCCTAGACGGAAACGGAATCTATCACTGACTGCTTGGGTATATATGATGATGACCATGAATGCGTGCTAATCAGCATCTTTCAACATCCACTTCAGGTTCGTCAATCATGTACACATCCTAGCCGACAGGAATAGCTACACACCTTCCTACCATCAACACTATCGCGGCCAACGCAATAATACGCTCGCAACAACTACCCCTTTTGACTTAACGACGATCTTCTATCAAGTGGAAAGCCGGAAATCGGTATGTTCAGTGCCAGGCTCCTCAAAGGTCATGTGTATGTTCACGACACTATCAGGATCCATTCTTCCTAGGCTCTGTCAACTTGTTCTATCTGGTGAACCACCACATGTTGAAGATGCAAGCCGCAACCATGATGAAGAAAATGAACATAACGATCCTGTTTCCCTTGCGGTACGGCGGCCAAGATGTGCTCCTAGGGAATGACATGGGCCTTGAAGTTGTCCCATGAACAATGAATCTGTGGCTCGTCTGGATGATCATGGTATGCCTCCGCAACCGTCAGGGGAACCCAGTTGTCATCCTGCCATCCTCTGAGTCCACGGAGGAGCTCGCGGTTTGAAGTTCTCGCATCCTCAGGTAAGATGGTTATCTCACTACCGGCTCCAGGTTCCCGGACCGCGGAGAGGAACATCAAATGATCACCGTAAAGACTATCGACTCCTTCATCATTGACCCTCAGGGGAAGCCCTAGAATCAAGCCCAGCGTTACTCGATACCGTCATTCCACTCCTGGTGTTCCTTCCAGAGCATCAGCCAGCCGGAGTTGTCTTCCTGATGTGTCGGAGGACCGCTTGGCTGGTGTTTTCGCCGATGCAAGCTTCCCCGTGCATCAATTAATTCCATTTGCAGCTAGGGCTGGCTGCCACCTATGCAGGCGAAAGAACAGGAGCTTCGGTCCTCGTAGCTTCGCCCTTTCGGGTACGTAAAGGTGCTCGGCATACGCACCGGGGAGAAACATAGCACCACTTCTCTTGATGCAGCATCTCGACTCAACTACTTTACATCCAGCGCACACAGAAGGACAAAGGTCCGTTGACGATGGCAAAGGCTCTGTCAGATAATACATACCCAAGTCACACAACAGGTTATGCTGGGAGCAGGAAGAGACCGCCTCGTATTGGGCATAGGACGATCAGTAATCTCCTCCGCGAAGCGAGCCCAACTACCCTCCTCTGAACCGTTCATCCCGGCGGCCGCGTCGTTCCCCACAACCGACGTCGGCCGACACGCCCGATAAATCAGAAAACGATCCCGAACTGAGTGGTTGGTCGTATTACTCGTCCGCTCCGTCTTTGTAGCCTTCCTAAACCTCGTACAAGTCGCCTCTCATGAATCTGGCGTCCCAAGCGTGCGACTCCTGCAAGGAGCGCAAAAAAAGGTGTAACAAAGAACTCCCCCATTGTTCCTCTTGCGTCCGGTAAGCTCACGCCGTTCGGCCCCGCCTCGTCTTCGCCGACAAAGAGGACAGAAATTCGAAACAACCGGCTAAATCATACCCAGCTTAGGGCGCCTCTGCATATATGGGTATCAGGGTTCAACATTTATTACAAAGCCAGTAGTAGGCCTGCAAAACAATGAGAACCGTCGAGTCGGCGGTGAATACCCAGAGAACGAGTTTCCCACCTGTTTCTTCATCGATCCGGTCGTGTTCGAGCGATGTTCTATAAAAATTCCGCGCTGCAAGCTAGCCGTGCCGCTCGAGGTTCTGGACTCCCTCGGCGATGCTTCATGTATCAATAAGATGGCCGCGGAATACTTTGACACCATACACTGCTGGATGCCAGTTTTGTCGCGCAGGCGCCTGTACGGACTCCTGCTGAACCCCCTCTCTCTTCAGGAACCGGAAAATGCCCTTCTCTTACTGAGCATGACTCTAATCACGTCGATCCCTGATCGTCCAGGGAATGGTTCGCGGCTCTACCATCTGACAAAGGAATTCTATCTGGCTGCCCAATCCACCGGTTGTGTTACCCTTCAGATGGTCCAGGCCGGCATCCTCATCGCCCTTTATGAACTCGGTCACGGTATCTACCCGGCCGCATTTCTCACCATCGCCACAAGCTGTAGATTCGGAACCATGTTGGGTCTCGACAAATTATCGGCAGGCGACGTGACAAACACGGACCGCGAAGAAAACATCCGAGTCTGGTGGGCAGTACTGATCGTCGACCAGTACGTCTACTTAGTCACTTCCAGTTTTCCTTCTCAGCACATAGCTCAATCATTGATGGGTGTCGGCCTCTGCTGACTGTGACTCCATCCTACAGTGCCTTGAATCTGGGAACTGAAGGTTCCCACCTCTGTGCTCCGGGGCCCGCTCCCCATGATCTGTTACCGATGGATGACGATGACTGGGACCGCTCAGTGAGACTCTCGTTCTCTCCTTTTCTTGTTCCCCTTTCCCTTCCTCCTTTTGGGGCGCAGTGTTTCTTTTGACAACACCGGAAATGCCAAGCTACTTACACGTCGCAGACGACGGGGTCCAGGGAGTTACACCGACTCTCGATGCCCACAGAACTCAAGGCGGGCCGTTTTGCTCGGCTTGTGCAGGCGACCGATCTCTTGGGTCAGGGATTTCGGTACCTGGCCTCTCTCAAGACGGACACTCAGCCGGATTTTGACGGCCTTGGCCAGCTAACTCGGACCATCGCTGCACTGAGCAATTTGGCCCACGCCGAAAGCCTACAGAGGAGAATCGTCTTCTGCTGTCCCATTGCGGTTTGCAATAGGTATAGCTGCTTTCTGCTTCTTGATTCGAGAGCATTCTAATTCATGGTAGTGGTATCCTTATGATCAATACTTCACATGTCGCCAACTCGTCGTCTACGAATCTTTCCACTGAGCAGAGAAGGGAGTCGAGGCAGTCGGTCTTGTCAGTGTTGAGAACCACAAGTACCATGGTGGCACAATTCCAGGAAGGGACTCGAGGGACCGTCCACGAAGTCTCCCCCTTACTGGTCGACTGGCTATATCGGTCGGCCACGACTGAAATGGCCCTTTACCAGGAGACGGGAGCCCTAGAACACCGGGAAAACCTGTTCAGACTGCAAAGTATTCTACGAGAAATCAGTTGCAGGTGGCGAGTGGCCAGTACGTGTCTCTTGGAACAGTCGGTTAATATTGACGCTGACTTTTGTCTTTCTTCGAAGGATCTTACCTGCGCCTTTTAGAGACCAGACAACTGATGAAGATCGCATTTTAACTTCTTATTCTAGGTCTGGATCTGCTAAAAAGAAATTGACAAGAATGCTCTCCCAATGGTTTTCCCCTTTCGTGATGTTGATTTGGTAGTCTGAGTTGATATTTGCGACCACCCGGCCGAGGTTGAGCTCACTGTTCCCCTGCCTATTGAAGTCCTGGGTCGAGGACAGTTTTCAGCCGACGCTGGGCCTCGCCAGCTTTAACACATCTGCAGCATAGGTGCTAAGACTTGTGCATATCGGTGTAGTGAGGGAGACTAGCCCGACGATTGACAAAGGCTTTGACATCCGCAACTGGGATCTTGCTCAACCTATTCACGAAGCTCGGCCAGTCCCCAATCATCGGCATGTTGACCGGTATGTCCACCACCTCAGAAGTCCGGGTCATGTCGTAATGCGCGCAGAAATACTCAGAAATCTCGCCGTCAAAAACCGCCAACCGACTCTGTGGTCTTTTTCGAGGTCATCCAGCAGCAAACGGAGGTCCGCATACATCTCGGGACTGAAGACATTTAGCGGTGGGCTGCTGAGCGTCGCCCTACAATATTGTGGGAGATTCTCTCGATCCGAACTGCACCGTTGTTGGTCGTCCTGGGCCGTTTCTTGTGCGGAAGGAGCAGGACATTGTCAAAAGAGAAGATGCCGATGAGACATAGGAGATAGACCACTCCTCAAAATCCCTCTGGCCCGACGTTTCTATACCAGGCGTGCTGGCTGTAGCCCCGCTAGCCTCTCTCGGATGCTTTGATCTTATTCGGAACTTTTCCCACTCAGGCACACGTCTTAATTTCTAATCAGAAGGTTCCACAAGTTTTCGTCGGAACTCAGGATCGTGCAAACCTTTCACTTCCTTGGTGTTGGGACCGGAAGCCCAGCATACACACCGCAGGTCAATCGCTACCGACACTGACCCGCAGCCGACTGTCGGAGCTGCGGACTCGGTCGGCCGACCGCGACACATGCGGACGAGGCTCCGATCTGTAGGGACCCACACAAGATCAGAACGTGCGCAAGTGCGTCATTGTGATACCTCTCAGCCAGGTGCAAGTATGCAAATATGCATAGATGGTGTCGCTGGATTCGCCTTCTCTAGCGTCCAAAATAACTCGACGAGGTTGCAGCCCGACGGACAGGATCTCTCCTCTCCTCCGCGGTCTGAGAAAAACAGAGAGAAGCACTGTTGGTCCGTATTCGACCGCACATTACCAATGTGACAGCACTCGCTGGAGGGCACAGCTCTAGCGGAGTGTACTGATCTTGTTTACTGATCCTTTAGCCATGCGACAATACCCCTATGTGGCTCTGTAAGCAGTGATGGGGCCGGTCAACTCTGTTCCAAGGCGACGCAGGGATATAAGAGCAAGAAGTAACTGAGTGCGTAGGAATCTCAGTTGTACCCGTTGCGCACCACGAACCAAAAAAAGACAGCAAGAAAACTCAACTGAAGCAAGAACTCAGAATGACGGGCGAGCTGATATTGGTCCGAGCCCCTAGACAAGTCCAAAGTTTGCACATAGGCTGATATACCTCCAACAGGTCACCGGCGGAACCGGTATGATCGGGTTTCGCGTCCTGGAAACAGCGCTTGAGGCCGGGTATCGAGTCAGAGCAGCTGTCCGACGCGCCGGTGCCATTCAACAATTGAAAAGCATTCCAAGCCTGGAACCGTACCTCGGCGCGCTTGAGTTTGCCATTGTGCCCGATATCTCGCTCGACGGTGCATACGACGAAGCCATTGAAGACGCGTCATACGTCTACCATCTTGCATCTCCACTCGCAGTACCAGTAAGGGTCTCGCGTTGGGAAAATGCGGCCGCACATCGCTGACCATACTCCAGGCCAACGATTATGAAGCGAGCTTCTTCGGGCCCGCCGTGAAGGGCACGATCAACGTCCTGGAAGCTGCAAAGAAACAAAGCTCTGTGAAACGAGTTATCATTGCCAGCTCCGTTGCCATCCTCAAGGCAATGCACGGAGATCCTGCGGTATCCAGTGGTTGGTCCTCAACCTTCCCTCTGAACGAAGTGACTTGCACTGATATTCCTATCCAGTCAAAGATGTCGTCGCAGATTCTGACGGGCCATTCCCACACTTCTTCGTGGCATATCAATTCTCCAAGGTCAAGGCGTGGTACGCCACCAAGGAGTGGCTGGCGAAGAACGACCACAAATTCGAGGTGTCACAGATCTATCCCAGCTATGTCCTCGGCAGAAATCCTCTCGTGAACGACATCGAGAAGCTCGAAACTGAAGGCAGCTCACAGTTCCTGATTCAGTTCATCCAAGGTGGGAAAGTACCTGCGCCCGTTGATGGGTCGACGGTGCACTTGGACGACGTTGCGACTTTGTTTCTCAAGGCCATCGATCCTTCGATACCAGGTGGCCAGAACTGGATTGCAAACTCTCAAGATCCCAATGGTGACTTTGAATGGGACCAGGCGAGAGAAATCATCAAAGACCGCTTTCCAGAGGCTGTTTCTAATGGTGTCCTCTCTGTGAACGGTGTCTTTCCCACTGCAAAAGGGAGAGGCCGACTTGACAACAGCGGCCCGCTGCAGAGTATCCCTGGATTCTTCTGGAAGAGCTACGAAGATCAAGTCGTGACAGTGGCCGAACAGGTGATTGATGTCAAGGGGAAACCGAGCAACTCATCATAAGAGCTCCTAGTATGGAGATACTGCCTACATACATTACTTTCGATAGAATAAGAATACCTAGATGTTTCTGTCACCCGAGTATGTGGAACTGAGCACCCCGCGTTTGTTTTGCTGCCCACAGTCAAATAGTGCATACTTTAATGTCCCCCACATGTCGAGAGTGACAATGGCGAAATCTCGCTTCAAAGAAGTGTAAAGATATTGTACGCCAATGTCGCCATTTCGCGTTCTAGAGATGAGACCAGAAGAACCAACCTCGCTTGGCCCACAAGCGTCGGACGATTGGCGAGCTGGGGGAGTTCAGTATCGGCGACCCGGGGGGGGGGGGGGGGGGGGGGGGGGGGGGGGGGGGGGGGGGGGGGGGGGGGGGGGGGGGATCAAACTCTACTAAACTGGCGGCATTTGAGGACGCCGGCCGGTGTCAGGCTTCTAGTCCGACTCGGCTAGATGCGATGGTGACCGCACGAAAGGCTGGCCGGAGATGAAACCCCCTTTGCAATAGTTTATTGTCTTAGGAAAGTTCCGTCTCTGTTGGGATGGTAAGGGTCAGACGTTCAGACGAGCGGATTAAACCTGTGTAACTTCTGCAGCCTGTCAGAGCCATCATTATTGTACTCCGTACAAATTGTAGGCATTGGTTTCTGGGGCGAACCTACTGTATAGTAGGGAGGCCCGGGAAATAGGCTGTCCTTGAGGCTGCTCTAAATTAGTTAACAGGGGTCGATGGAGCGGGCGCATCAGACCCACTAATCTCTCAGGCACTGGCAGGAAAGCGGTTTATAGGGGTTGGAGCAATTGTATCGCCGAAATTATTGTAGCAGTGGGCGACATGACGCCAATTGACAATCATAGAACTGCCTGCTCCGGAGGCCTCAGAGGTGGAGTACACACAACAGGAAGCATGTTGAGGTGTCTGGAGTGCAGAGCAGTCTGCATTCTGTCCTTCTCTACTGCATTCCCATCAACCCTTTCTCCGTATCTCTCTGTTCACGATTTCTCCTCTTCTGAGGAGCACCAACGCCGCTGTTGCTCGTCCAATCGGCCACAGGCAACGCCACTTGTGTTGTCCGAAGAGTTTCACCTGCAAGGCTGCCTCGGACACACAGAACAAGCTCATTCAAGCCGAGCCTAGTGAGCCTAACTGGGTGAGTCTGGAGTTGGCGTTACGTCGCGAGTGGGAACCTCATGCATCGCCGGTGACATGCAGCAACAAACCAGGGCGACCAGCAGCAGCGTGTGGAAGATGATCCTGGTCGATGATCCCGGTCCAAAAATGCCGTCTACCGATGCGACGAAACCCAGCATGCATCCAATCAAGAGTGTGAAGCCCTTCAATCCAGGAGGGACAGTGATGGTGACAAAGAAGACGACTGGAGTTCGGCCTCCTTCACTGGCCTCCTGCTATAACACCAACATATGTTGCCACTTCTGCATGCTTCACTCTCACTCGCTCCGTCCAACACCTTGAATCACCGGGGGAGGATGATTTCGTCTCTATTCCCACCCGATCTACCAGCCTCGCCGCTCCTCACATGGTCACCGACTTGTCTCGAGCTTCTACGAGTAGCATCTCTCCGGACAAGTCCTCACCCTGGTCTGCTTCCACCGCCACCTCTTCCAACCATCGGCCGCACCGTTCCATTGATCACTGAACCCAGAACACGCTAAACTGTGTCTGGTCGGTCATTATTCCTCTCCTGGCCTGATTTACCTACTGTACCTGCTCCTACTGTGGATCCCGCAGTGTAGCACTGGGCCTCTCCCTGTTAACTCAATCAGAGAGGCTACTGTCGGTGCAAGACCTGCATGCAATAGCAAATGGTAAGGCATGCTTGTACGACTCTGAAGCCAGTATCGCTCGACCGTGCACGCCTCAGAAACAGGTAGGACGACTACCCCCAGATATCGCCATCTTCTACATCTACCACGCCTCTGCTCCTGTCAAACCTCGTCCGTTCTACAGCATCTCAGTCCACGTCAGGCTGTTCCTGGGACGCCCACCACTCTGCGTGTTCTCTCATCCACCCGTCGCCGTAACCTGTTGGGACAAGCACTCGTTTGGCGCCATGGAGAAAACTCCAGATTTCAGCTTTGGCTCTCCTAGTTCAGAGTCGCCAGAACAACCATCACTCCATGGGGACAAGGAGGATGTCAACAAGACTGAGGTAGGTCTGGCCTACTGTCTGCTATTTTGGGACCTTTGCGTCCTGACTGACTTTCTTATCTCCAGGCCCGTTACGGCTCTCGCATCAATGAGGCCACCGACATGTACGGAGACATGGCCACGGCCGAAGAATATGGCTACGTCTCTCGAGGTCTGAAGTCGCGACACATCCAATTCATCGCTCTCGGCGGCACCATCGGCACCGGTCTGTTCCTTGGTATCGGCAAGGCCTTTACGCACGCAGGGCCCCTCTCTGTGCTCCTCGGCTACACCTTCACCGGACTCGCCGTGTACGCCATGATGATGTCGCTGGGGGAGATGGCGACGTGGCTACCTCTCCCCGGCGCCATCCCGCAGTTCTGCGCGCGGTACGTCGACGACGCCATGGGGTTCGCCGTGGGCTGGAACAACTGGTACAACAGCGCCATCACGCTGTGCGCCGAGATCTCGGCGGCGTCGACCGTCATTCAATACTGGCACGGGGCGCAGGACATCAACGTCGCGGCGTGGATCAGCATCATCATCGTCGTGGTCCTCGCGCTCAATATCTTCGCCGTCTCCATCTACGGCGAGGCCGAGTTCATCTTCGCGTCGATCAAGATCGTCACCATCATCGGGCTGCTGATCCTCGCTCTCATCATCGACGTCGGCGGCGTGCCCGGCCAACACCGCCTGGGGTTCCAGTACTGGCACGACCCGGGCGCCATGAAGACCTACATCGCCGGCGGCGACACCGGCCGGTTCCTGGGACTGTGGTCGACGTTCGTCAACGCGGCGTTTTCGTACGGCGGCGTCGAGATGGTGGCGGTCGCCGCCGGGGAAGCCGAAGACCCTCGGCGCAACATCCCCAAAGCGGTCCGGCGCGTCTTCTGGCGCATCCTGTTCTTCTACGTCCTGGGGACGCTGGCCATCGGCGTCCTGGTCCCTTACAACGACGACCGGCTGCTGGCGGCCATCAAGAACGGGTCCGCGGGCGCCGCGGCGTCGCCGTGGGTCATCGCCATCGTGCGCGCGCACATCAAGGTGCTGCCGTCGATCATCAACGCCGTCATCCTGACGTCGGCGTCGTCGTCGGCCAACGCCTTCCTGTACACGGGGTCGCGGTACCTGTACGCGCTCGCGCAGAACCGGCAGGCGCCGCGGTTCCTGCTCAAGTGCACCAAGAGGGGCGTCCCGCTGTGGTGCGTGCTCGTCACCTGCTCGGTCTCCCTCCTGACCTACATGTCGTGCTCGTCCGGCTCGTCCACCGTGTTCCAGTGGTTCCAGAACCTGGTCACCATCACCACGCTCTTCACCTGGGTCAGCATCAGCGTCGCCTACGTCCGCTTCCACGCCGCGCTCGCGGCCCAGGGCGTCGACCGCTCGTCGCTCGCCTTCCGGGCCCCGCTGCAGCCGTACCTCAGCTGGGCCTCCCTGGCGTTCTTCTCCCTCATCATCCTCTTCAACGGCTTCGACTCCATCGCCGGCGGGTGGGACTACCAGGCCTTCATCACCGACTACATCGGCGTCCCCATCTTCTTCGGCCTGTTCCTGTTCTGGAAGATCCTGAAGCGCACCTGCCCCGTCAAACCCGCCGAGGCTGACTTGTACACGGGCAAAGCCGCCCTCGACGCCGTCGTCTGGCCTCGGCGCCGTCCTCGGAATTGGTTGGAGAGGGTCTGGTTTTGGATTGCTTAGATCTGTCAATGATTCTAGGTAACACCACGAGAGTGCATGATCTGTCCCGTAGGGAGGCGTGACTGGTCAGTGGGGAGGGGGAAGTGGTTTTCTCACTGCGACGCCGATAAAAGGGGAAGTGCATGGTGGATGAAGCAGAGGCATCAAGGGCCACTAACTCACTCACTCACTCACTCACTCACTCACTCACTCAATGGACGGCACTGGACCCAACTGTGCGGAGCGTATCGGACTGATGGCTTTTATCCTCTTCATTCTCCATGGGTCAGATTCAGATCCAGATCCAGATCATATATGTACATTACCTACCTACCCACCCACCCAGGTGTGTACAAATACGACAAACTTTCCGCCCCGTTTCTCGCACAATCTTTGTACCGGGGCTCGAATTACTTACTTACTTGGCCTCTACGTTGATGCATGTAGTATACACGGGTGCACAGTAACAGTGAAACGTCGGGTCGATCAACCATGTGGACGCACGCCTATACTTCTCTATATATTTTTAAATGGCTAAAGTACAATCGCTACTATGCTACAATTTTTTTTCGGGATCAAAAGCGTCCTTCAAGAAGCAGGATCACGCCGATGGTAATCTTGATCGTTGACAACGTCTTCCAACCCAGTCTTGTCGTCCCACTGGTGCTGGATCGACCAAGCCGTCTCACGGGCCTTTTGAACGCAATCGTTCAAACCTACCCCTCCTTGCCACCAGGGTCCGGCAACCTTGAAGCGTCCCTGGAAATCCCTAACCAGTGCTTCGTGGATGGTGTTCATGCGGCCGTGGTATCCGACCGTGTATTGAGGGATGCAGTTGCGGTTCAGTCGTGCCTTTGCGACCTCGGGCTCTTCAGTGATGCCGAGTTGCCGCTTAAGCAGACTCTGGGCCATTTCAATGGCCTCCTTCTCGCTCGGAAGCTCATCCGACTTCCAGCCTGTCCACCAGTGACCGCCCATCATGACCGTGATTTTGGTGCCCGGTGCAGTATCCTGACCCTGTCCACAGTCCTGATCAAACTCTTTCAGCAATTTTTCAATACGGTTGCTTGCTTCGTCAACACTACTGTCGTTTCTGCTGTCGACATTGCCGTCTTGCTTGTGTTGTTCTACATCAACAGGGTTATTGTCTTTGTTTTGTCGAGCCGCATTTTCCAGCTCCAATGATTCAATCATGTACCTCAGCTTCTCCTCGCGAGCCTCGCGCGAGTTGCCGGAAGTTTCGGAACCGAAAATGACGCCGAGAGCACGCTCTGGGTTCTGTTCGTACGGCACCGAACGTGGAATCAGATATCCAAACCCGGTATGCGAAGGCGGGATGAGATTTGGGTTGCTGTAATAAAGGTTCACTACCATGACGCTCACAGCACGATTGCTATTCACGCAGGCTGAAGAGACGCTGCCATCTGTCTCGAGTAGCGAGTCCCGAAGAACGTTTGGCCCCAGAGTAGACACCACGTAATCGTACTTGATGTCGACTGCCGACTGAGGCTGACTGGAACAATCTACCTGGAAGCATTTTTCGTTCCTATCGAAACCGACACTTTTGACTTGTGACGAGGTTAGCATCATGACGTTGGGATTCCGTGCCAAGGCAGACTCTAGCGAGGTGGTGAGTTCACCTAGCCCTCTTTTGAAGGTGTATACACTCGATCTTCTCAATAGAGACTTCAATGCTTCGAGTTTTGGCTCGAACTTGCCAGACTGTTCATGTTGTTCCATCATCAAGTACCTAGCCATTCTGCCAGGGATGAGCATTTCGCGTCCGAGCCCTTGAAGTATCATTTGCAATAGAACTCCGAGTTCGTTTCGCGGCTCGTCGCCTTCCAAAAACCAAGCACTTGACAATAGAGTACGAGCACTCAGCTGGTATAAGTCACCAGCATAGACACCGTGGAAGAAGGCTGAGGCGATGTTGTCTGCGATGTTTTTCCCGAATCTTCGCCTCAAAAAATGTCCCACAGACTCATCTTCGACATCTGAACCACGAGGGGAGACAAAGGTTTCTCCCAAGAGGCCGGACACCACCCCCTCATGAATTGGTTCGGACCACAACGACATCAGTCGCTGGACACCATCCCATACTCCCGAAACAGGGCCGGGCATCAGCACGAGGTGATCGGGATAGTAAATGAATCGGTTTAGAGCCGCGGGACTTCGTTTTGAGATGGGAATCACTTGCTGCGACAGGCCGAGTTCTAATAGCTGGACAGAGACTGATCAGCTAGCGAACTCTCGAGGTGCATTGAATAGCAAGTACCAAGTCGACCGTGGCTCTCCCAGCACCTGTTAAAGCTGGACGCAGAGTCCTGGGCCCCCATTCGAAGAGCACGTCTCCATCCTTCACCTGGACTTGCTCCGAGCCAACCCAGCCTCCAAGCCGATCGTTCTTTTCATATAATGTGATTTTCGCGTCCGGAATGCGCTTGGTCAAATTCCAAGCTGTTGCGAGGCCAGTCACACCACCACCCAGTATTGCAATGTTTCTGGCGTTCGGGTTAGGAGTTTCTCGAATCGGGGGGTCCGGACTGATGGAATGAGAGCGCGAAGTATACGTAAAATGGCGAAACGATTGGGTATGCCTCGATCGAGGCCATGTTGTGCGGATCACTGCATTTCTGTGAACACCCAAGCGCATTTCAAGGGTGCAACACCACGAGGTGCATGTGGGAGGCGTCTCTTCGAGGGGTAGCAAGGGTGGTGGAAATCAGTAGCTCGATGCACAGGAAGATCGACTTGCAAATAGAAAAAGATGGTCCTGCTACTTCCTATATGCTGTGAGCAGGTAAATATCAACTGCGGAGAAGACGGTGCGTTTTCGTATCCGCAATCGGAAATAGGTTCTTCCGGTATCAATGGACACCCTCAACGCACCACAGTATGTCGACTCAGAATCCTTGGACAACTTTCGCCAATCCACGGTTCACAGCACACAGTACGCATGAATCTTACCCTAAGGTTTGACGTGATTGTAACACCCACGTTGTCATGTTGTAGGCATTGGACAGAATATGGAATTGGAATAGAGGAGGGTTATTTAGGCGTCCTTGTGGTCCCTCTAACTCAACCGCGAGAAGGTTTGCCGAGGGCGCGACAGGTCCAACGCTGCGACGCAGATGGCACCTATTGGACCGATATCGAGATACTTGAACGAGCCTTGCATTCAACTGTTGCCCTCGGGGCAGAAGGTTCAAATCCTCAATAAATATATATACCGCTTCAGAAACCTTTGATTCTCTTAGACGCTGCGCGGTGAAATCATGCTAACTTCAGGACACAGCGTTTGGCGAGGAAGGGAAGCATGAAGACTTCAACTCGTCTCTTTCAGGTCGAGGCGGAGAGAACGTGTTAATAGGAACCGTGTCATCAGCAATGCTATTTCAGAAGCACTTGCACATTCCAATCAGAATCTGTTGATCTTTGCTGCGGCTTCGAACCGTGGCGGCAGCAAGCATGAACTATTCTCAGCCAGCCACGAATCAATCTTCTCCGCCTATACGACACATATAAAGGGGAAACAGGCAGACTGTAACTAATCTCTTTCGAGTCGAGGCGGAGAAATCTTTAGTGCATTGAGTCTGGATGTTCCCACTAAAAACCGAGGAATGTCGTCTCCGCGTTAAACTAAGAGGATAAAAACATTTGTTTGTCACTGCGGTAGCAGCTAGGCTTGCAGCGATGACTCTAGACTAGATCACACTCTCACTTTCTGTTTCGTGTCTCTCAACAGCGAAAAGAGAAGCTGATCAAAGTCCGTCACGCACTAGATGTAACAAGCTTTTAGCCGACGGCGATCTCCCAAAGCTTAAGATCTCCCCGAGTTTCCACCTCGCAGATGTCCCCCGTGAAGCGTCAGCGTGAACAATCACCCGAGCAATTGAACGCCTTTGACGAGGCGATTTGGGCAGCCGAGGAAGGAACGGGTCGCGGTGCGAGAGGGTTCAAATGATCCCACATATTGTAATGACGGAGAATGAGGATGAAATTGATCTCTCAAGAGCAGATGCCCATGCTTCTACAAGTTAGATGGCCGAGGTAGGCGGCGTCGATCATAATCAAGAGGTCTTTTCTTGTCTCCTTAACAGGATTCAAGTTGCGCACGTAGGCACGCACACAGACAGTGAGTGCAATTGACGGTTCAGTTCCTTGCGAGTTTGGCGTCCAGGCCTAGAACTGCGCATTACCAGCAGTGCCTTCGAGCTCACAGCATGCGATAGAGATCGAATTCAAAATGAGCGAACTTCTTCCATTCTAGCCGAGTGTCTTCCTTGAACCTCTATTAAACTTGACATGGGCTAACTTGCATCATTAAGTCTCAGTCGGCCATCGAAACTTAGATCGCGTTTGGGAGTCCAATGGCATCATAACTACCTAGACAAGATCTCTTCTAACCGGACCATAGAGTCCGTTCTCCAGATTCAAGAATGCGTGGAGATGGAGCAGTAAGGATGGTGGACAAACTAGTATGTTTCCATTTATGGCTACTCGATATCTAGTTGAGTTGAGAGATGCTGCATGATCCCCCCCCCCCCGACACATCCATTCCCAATATTCGGACGTTCGGTGTTATTCTGAGATTGGAAGAAGGTCCATGGGCTGCCGAACACTCCTTCGTCCTGGACGGTGGTAGATGGAAAGAGTCTGGTAAGGTTGATGGCGGGCAATATGCTGCCGGGTAGAAGGCGCCGAAGCAACCATCGAATCGCTCGCAACACCTGCTATAAGACTTTCGTGCCCGGTTTATGGCCACACTTCGCCTAAGCATCCACGTTGCCAGAAAGCCGAGGTTATGGCCTAATGCAAAAATGACCCAGAGCGCTGTTATCAGCTGGGGGATGACCTCCTGTTCATGTCGATTCGGTAGCATCTGCTTGCATCTCTGGACCATCGTATCCCAGCTTCTTCAGGTCTCGAACCAGTTCACTCTCCTTGCCAATCTTCATAATTTGATCGAGTGACAATTTTTCTCCGCTTGCCCGTTTGTCTTTCAGTTCCCGCACGGCCTTTAGTTTCTTGAGTTGGTTACGGATCTTCTTTTGCGGATCCGAGTCCTGGATCGAATCATTCACTTGTAGCTTCGATGGATCTCGCCAGTCCTGTTTGATTCTGTCCGTTTGCGATTCCGTTAGGTTCGTCTTCTGCATGGCTGTTGCCAAAACATCCTCGGCTTCCTCGTTTGCTTCACCCTTTCTACGCGCAGCCTCTCTCCGCTTTGCATTCTTGCTCTTGGGCGCGCCTTGCTCATTTGGAGATCCGACGGGGTCAGCCCCAGGCACTCCACCTTGGCTTCTATTCTTCCACGCCTCAGCACTTCGATTTTTGTAGGTCTCGATGTCTTCTGGTGGGCGATAGCCCGGTCGCACTTTGATTTCTTTCCTGGTAGATCCGTCTGCGCGCTTGGAAGAAGGTATGTAGGAGCCACCATCGGCCGAGGTCTCGATACCGGCTTTGCTGGGTTTGGACATCTTGTGCTACGCGCCGGTGATCTTGTTTCGTGTGACGGATTGTCTGCCGTGATCGATGCGATCAGGGCTTTGACATTTTGAGTACTTTCCGTCCGTGGAACCAGATTATGGCCGCGCAGACAAGAGCTGCGACAACTTGCGCAGGCGGACTCAGGTCATAATCGTTCCGATGAACGAAGACGTGTAAATCCCACAAAAGAGTAGGAGTCGCAGCCGAAGTTCAACCGTGTGTAGTGAAGAAACAGGCATCTGATATCCGTTCTTCGTGAAATGAAGAACACATGGCCTCAACGCGCTGATGTGTTCGAGCTGAATAACACGCTACATCTCGGGGAACAGTATTAGGCAGTCAGATCTCTTCGTTCACTATCTACGACTTTGCATGCCTTTACGTCCTTGTATGGGCTTCCTGGAGGCTTATGATCCTCGGTATTGTGATTGGGGGAATCGACAGCTATAACAGCGGGAGCCACTTTCCATTCTTGGATTAGCCTCTATTGTTGAGCTTCGCAGCTGCAACTTTCGAAACATCCCATTGATCACAGATCAGACACCTACGGACGCCTCCCACAGTCATTAACAAACTTCCTGATCCTTCGCGCCGGATCTGACGATTCAAAATGTCGCTCGGGGTGAGTCTGCTTTCGCCGGACATACTCTGTGCCTTTTCTGACAACGCTAGGCACGCTTTTCATCGGGCCTCTTCAAGTACGGCATTCTCGGCTTGTATACATTTGTACATACTGACCGCTGCAGTGGCATCTTCCGGAGAAATGCTGTCTTCCTAACGAGTGTCTTCGCTGGCGCATTCGCGTTCGAGCTGTAAGCCTTTTCACCCGTCTCTTGGTGGACAACGAACATCTCCTCATGACTCTGCAGGGCATTCGAGGCCGGAACAAACACACTATGGGACAGCTGGAACAAAGGGGTGCGTGGGAACCGGCGTTAAGACTTCTAGGCGAAGCTAACCTCCTCAACAGCGACAATGGAAAGACATCAAGCATAAATATATTACCGCAGACGAGGACGACGATGAGTAACTGGAGCTATTGTTGACGGTCCCGAACGACCCAGAAATGACAAGAGAAGGGAGACTACAAAACAATCATGTCATTGCGACCGTGGTGATTGCGTTGAGCATTGTACATAAGAAGCCATGAAGATACCAAAATCTGGGAAGCACGTTTAACAGAACCCTCAAACTGGACGCCCTATGACCCAAAATCAGGACATTGACCTTGCGGTGTCCTCCGTCGCGATCTTGTGCTGATCCCTCTGCTCGTGTTACTCCTGGAACCACGAGAATAGGAGGATTTCGTTCGTGGCTGATAGACAATCGCAACGGACATTTGTGTGATGCTGCTGACAGTGGCCGGGGGCAACGCAGCTCCGGCACTTGCACTGATATGGACCACCATCACTTTGAAGGCACAGTCGACTCGTGAGCTGAGCTGCAGAGTTCTGGGTCTATTGGATCAATTTGCGCCTGTTGAGTGTCGTCTGTTTCTGTGGCCCCTTATACGATAGTGGAGGGCTTTTCTTCTTCTGGAGTTTGACCCAAGTGGCTCATGAACACAGTAAACGAGGCATTCCTAAGACGTGGTAGATATGAATGCGTAGATGTGACTGGCGTTGGCCTTGTGTGGTCGAAATCGTCTGTTTGGTAGATGGTTTTCGTTTCTCCAAGCGGCGTGGCGAGAGAACGAATATCAGATACGAGAAGGATCCATAGTACTCGTACTCTCGGAGGGGCAGGCAAGACTGCCTTACGAGTATGTACTTCGACGATTACAACAGATAATGTCTACCTGACGCTATGCTATTCCTCCCATCTCTTCCGTCGTTCGAAGCTCCTCTATCTCCTCGTGGTGTTGCATGGGGATCCCGCATACGTAACCACCATTGAACTTTCGGTGACGACGGCGCTTCAGCGAACGCAGTCTCATCGGCATAGGAAGATTCAGTCCCAAGCAGCACTGCTGCCTACAACCCTCGACATCCTCCGTTTGCTGTCTTCCACTCACCGAGTTTCTATAAGCCTAAAGTCCAAGAACTTTTTCCTCCGCGAGCCCAAATCGAGTCGAGTCCAAATGCGGACCGCAGACGAACTTCCATAGCCTACCATGAGTCTACCGCCCTCCGACCTGGATCGACAACTTCGTCAGGCTCTTTGCGACCATCCGCGTCGATACGGCTATCGATATTCCGACACTGCGAGAAATAGCCTGCTAGAGGGTCTCTTCCGTTCTCTGACAAATGATCGGTCCGACTACCTGCACGAACTGTTCCCTAACGGCTTTCCTCCGTCGTACAAATTACAAGATGCTCAAGGAGTGCAAGAGAATGTCGAGTATACCGACGCAGCCAGAGGACACCCTTGTGGCCATATTTTCAAGGCTGGTGAGGCCAGCTATCACTGCAGCACATGTACGGATGACAGCACGGCCGTCCTCTGCGCCAGATGTTTCGTGTCCAGTGACCATGAAGGTCACCAGTACATAATTCAGATGAGTCCTGGTAACACGGGATGCTGCGACTGCGGCGATGACGAAGCTTGGAAAACCCCCATCCAATGTGCTATTCATACAGCAAGAGACGACTGGGCGACTACGGATGAAGTTGTTTCTCCTCTGCCGCAAGACCTGCAAGAGTCGATCCGCGTGACGGTGAGCAGGGCGCTCGACTACTTCTGCGATGTTATATCATGTTCACCGGAAAATCTCCGCATGCCTAAGACGACGGAGACAGTGACGCAAGACGAGGCCCGGAGTAGGCTGCTATCTGAGCATTATGTTAGTGGCGACGAGGTCGAAGCCAACCCAGAGTTCTGTCTTATTATTTGGAACGATGAAAAGCACACGGTCCGAGAGGTACAATCTCAAGTCGCAAGGGCATGCCGACAGCGTGAGTCGTGGGGCCTCGCAAAGGCAGAGGAGACCAACGACATTGGGCGAAGCGTTATCAGATTCTCTCGCAACTTGAGTGAGCTGACCAGGATGGCAAAGATCATCGAAGAAATCAAGGTCACTGTCACAATCAGGTCGGCCAGAGATACTTTTCGAGAACAGATGTGTGGTACCATAATTGACTGGTTGGCTGATATTGCAGGCTGCAGCGTTGCTGGAGACAGTCACGTTTTACGTCGTATCATATGTGAAGAGATGCTTCAGATCTGGCGTGTCGGCAGCGAAGCTTGGAATGCCAAGGTTGGAAAGGAGGACCTGGATGACCACGGCGAAGAAGACGATCGTGAGTTTCGACGTCGAGCGCGAGTTATTCCCTTCGACCCTATCCAGTTTGCCATGCAGAGAATTGTAGCAGAAGGAGACGACATGCTGACGGACGAAGACAACGAGCCGATGGACCCCGATGAGGATGAGGATGAGGATGACGACGAGGATGACGAATTAGGTGATGTCGAGGTTGGTCTAGAATCGAACGACCTTATACTAAGGACAATAGCGTTCGAAGATACAGAAGACGCCAACTCTATCGTCGAACATTCTGGCGATGCTGAGGCCACCGATGATGCTGACGAGATGGACACCGACGGTGACGGCGATGGTGATTTCCTCGACGTTGCTGAAAGGATGGACACCGATCCAACATCGCCGGCTCCAGCAACGGTCCCTGGCCAGAACACAATCAACCCAGAAGATGGTATCCGTGTAGGGGGAGCAGACACTCCGGCCGCCGCGGATACCAATGCAAACTATCTCAATGTTCCTAGAACACCGGCTGCTTCATCGCGTCCGTCGTCCTCTCAATCTCCTCCCCCGGATCACTGGAAATTGTCAAAACCTGGACAGTCAGCATCAGGTACCAGTCTTCCCGTCTACGAGGACTTGACCAAAAACATCCGGGTGGATTCGATGATACTGTTCGACTTGCGTCTGTGGAAGCTCGCAAGGTCTAACATGAGAGACTTGTTCATCAGTACATTGGTCAACATACCCCAATTCAAGCGCATACTGGGTTTGCGATTCTCTGGGTTGTACACCACACTTGCGCAGCTTTATCTTGTTGCAGATCGTGAGCCAGATCACTCGATCATTAATTTATCGCTGCAGTTGCTGACAACGCCTTCAATCACTGAAGAAGTGATTGACAAAGGCAATTTCTTGACTAATCTCATGGCAATTCTCTACACCTTTTTGACGACAAGGCAGGTCGGGTTCCCCAAAGACCTAGATCCTGGTGCAACCCTGGGATTCGATGCCGGATCGGTGGCGAACCGCCGGTTATATCATTTCTTTTCCGACTTGAGGTATTTTCTGGCTTCGCCTTTCGTCCAAGCCAAGGCTCGGAGTGAGCGTGAATACCTCTGTCAGTTCCTTGATTTGGCGAAGCTCTCACAAGGGATATGCCCCAATGTTCGTGCCGTTGGGGAACATGTAGAATATGAAACCGATGCATGGATCAGTGCGTCACTGCTAACTCGAGATATCAACAAATTATGTCGCCAGTTTGCCGAGGCTTACTACGTGGCGAAGGACAGCAATCCCGCGGCGGTTCGAGCCACTTGCGATGCAATTAAACACGCAGCAGGTATTGCGATTATCAACTCAGTTGGTCTCGAACGAAGGAGGTTTGACCAAGCTGAGATTAAAGATCCTGTAAAGTTTCACAATGTTGGGCCTTTCGGAGATTCTACGATCTTCAGCGTTGTTGACTTCGTTGTTGAAAGAGGCTCACTCAGCTTCCATCATCCTCTCCACTACACTCTATCGTGGCTCTTGGAATGTGGAAAATACACCAAGAACTCAATCGAAGCTCTTCGTGAAGCTGCACAAGCGTTTCTTTCTCATCTTCACGACACGCTCGGCGCCAGGGACCATGCTATTAAGCAAGCTCTAGTCACCGTCGACGACGCCTTGCTCACCATGTTTGACTATCCCCTTCGTGTTTGCGCGTGGCTTGCGCAAATGAGGGCAAATTTATGGGTCCGGAACGGCATGAGTTTGCGACACCAGATGATGCAGTACAAGAGTGTTGCACACCGCGATGTTGGCCACCATCGAGACCTCTTCTTACTTCAGTCGGCACTAGTGACATGTGATCCAAGTCGAGTACTTGCGTCCATGGTCGACCGCTTTGGCCTGGCTGACTGGATGAAGTATGGGTTCGTTTCTTCAGAGATTTGTGATGACGGCCAAATGTTGGATTTGGCGGAAGATTTCACCTATCTACTGATCAACCTGCTCTCGGACCGAGATGCATTGATCGCAGACCGAAGCAATCTTGAGTCTCAACTCTTGGCGGTTCGAAAGGACATTGCACATACTCTTTGTTTCAAGCCTCTGTCTTACTCAGATCTATGTGCTCGCCTAACGGAGCGCGCTCAAGATCATGAAAAGCTACAGGATGTGCTTAAGCAAATGACTCGGTATCGTCCGCCAGAAGGTCTTCATGATTCTGGCTTGTTTGAATTGAAGGAGGAGTATCTGATGGAGCTCGATCCGTACAACTCACATTTCTCAAAAAATCAGAGAGATGAAGCGGAAAACATCTACAAGAAGTGGATGGCAAAGAAGCTGAAGAAATCTCCAGATGATGTCGTTTTGGAACCGAAATTGCACCCCATTCCTGGTGAGGCCTACACCAATCTCTGTGGAGTTGTACATACAGCGATCTTCGCCGACGTTATGCACAAAACCCTACTTTATGTCTCACAAGGACATAAGGGCAAGACCGGAGTTACAGCCACTCGAGTCGAGGCATTCCTTCAGATTGTGCTACAACTAGCATTAATTGCGACGCTGGAGGATAAAATATCAGAACAAGGCAACGCATCATCCTTCATTGGCAATGCGATCGACATGCACCTACCTTCTCATGACGAACCCCACTCCACGATCCTTGACCAACTGCACAAAATTTGGTTGATGGACGAATTTACGTCGTGTAGAAGCAAGATCCGATACATCCTGAGGCTCTTCAATCAAAAACGCCCGCAGCAGTTCATGCGGGCTACTGAGCATCTTGAATTCCCCTCTGGCAGATTTGATACTTCTTCTCCTGCCAATGCTGAAAACGAGGTTGAAGCAAAGAAGCGACAGGCTATGGAACGCAAAGCGAGAGTCATGGCTCAATTCCAGCAGCAACAACAAAACTTCATGGACAAACAAGGTGTGATTGACTGGGGAGACGACGACCTAGATTCACCTGACGAAGAACTACCAAAATCGACGGAAACACGCCACTGGAAGTATCCTTCTGGACTATGCATACAATGTCGTGAGGAATCAACGGACTCGCGGATGTATGGCACATTTGCCATGGTCACCGATGCGCATATTCTTCGACAAACTGATGTGGGCGATGAGGATTTTGTGGGAGAATTGTTCGCCATTCCTGACCATCTGGATCGGTCGATTGAACACATTCGCCCTTTTGGCGTTGCAGGGTCAAATCATGAACAACTACGACGCCTCAATGCAGAGGGTCAGGAGATCACAGTTGACTTCCAAGGTCTTGGGAAAGGCTGGCCCAAGCATCATACGATGAAGGGCCCGGTATCCACCAGCTGTGGCCACATCATGCATTTTGCTTGTTTCGAGAACTATTACCAGTCCGTCACCAGAAGGCACTCCCAGCAAGTTGCACGGAACCATCCCGAAAGAATAGCGCTCAAAGAGTTCGTTTGTCCGTTGTGCAAGGCCCTTGCCAATACTTTTTTGCCCATCGTATGGAAACATACCGAACAGTCATACCCTGGGGCTCTGGGTGTGTCTCAAGATTTCGATCACTTCATGGACAATGATATCTCCAAGTTCACACCTGCCTCGGTTCCGATGGATAACAACGCTTTTGATAATCTTGCCTCGAAAATGTATTCGGAGACACTGGATACCTTTTCCAACAGCTCATTGACGCCGGCAATTACTATGTGGCAAGCTGGAGATCTGACCATCAGTCCCACCAGCCAAGCTTGGGCAGAGAAACCTGAGTTGGCTCCCTTTGCAGAGCTTTCTGGTATATATGGACGACTTAGAGATTCGCTCACTATCACCGCCAGAACCAGTTATGTCGTTCCTCCGGATAGCACCTCGCCTGTGAATCATTTCCATGTGCTGATAGATACCCTTGCAAACACTATTGCGTCTGTGGAGATTGGCCACCGAGGACGCGAAGCTGAGTTCGGCACTCCTCTGTTGACATGCATTCCTCAACAAACACTGAGCCACGTGCAAACGCTCTGTTCTACCTTACGAGCTTACACTGTCACAGGAGCATTGACCGTCCGTGGTTCGACCGAGTCACAATTTCGAGGACTCTGTGATCATCTTGAGCGTCAGCTCGCCGGTACTGTTACTGGACACGAACCGCAGAATGGAAATCCAGACCTAGCCCTGCCTCTTCTTCGCACGGATGCTTTCCAATTCCTAGTACAGTCTACCATGGTATTGTGCCCACTGCGACGACTTGAGGTTCGCCATTTCTTACAGCTCTCCCTCACTCTCGAAGTCCTACGGGTCGCATTGGCGTTCATGCTGGATCCCCAAGGGTTTATCCGAGCAAGCGAGAAATTGGTACAAAATCAAATTCGGCATGCTGTTCCGTTGCAAGCAGATACTGAGGAAGTCCAAAGTGTGAAAAGCCTTCTGGCGTGGATGTTGTCTATGCTCGAGCCTGAAGCGGCCCGTGTTGCGGGCGTTGGACAGCTGCGAAATCTTTTCTTGTCCATGACCGCGAACGAGTATCGGGCAATGTACAGACTTTTCCAAGTTTATGCTCTTGCCTTTATGCGAAAGTCGGCCATCTTTTTCCATACTGGGCATGGTATTGACTTTCCCACAACCGTGGGCTCGGAAGCGAATTTGCCCGAGCTTGAACGGTTGCTCCACTTCTTCCAGTTGCCAAAGCTTCAAGAGATCCTGATGTCTTTCGACCAGTTCTCCGTTCATGGAACTCTGAAAGACCGAGCACAGTCATGGTTGTCCGATTGTTATCGGTACGCAGTAGACATTGGACCAGCGTGGCCTCAGTCTGTATCCCTCGGCATCAAACCCCTTCATCCGGCGCCTTTCGAACTGATTGGACTTCCAAAATACTTTGATACGTTGATGGAAGAGTCCTATCGGCGGAAGTGTCCGACGACGGGCAAAGAGGTATCAGACCCTGCTTTGTGCCTTTTCTGCGGTGAGATCTTTTGCTCGCAGACGGTGTGTTGTCTCACACCCGAGCTGCGTGGTGGATGCAATGCTCACCTAGACAAATGTTCCAGCCCTGTGGGGATGTTTCTTTTCATTCGAAAATGTAACATTGCACTCCTACATGTGGTCAGCGACCCGAGGACGCTGGATCTTGAGCGCCAAAGAAATGGCCGAGGCACGCATCCATTACTCCATGGATCTTTGACACTAAGCCACGGCTCTTTCTTCCCTGCGCCATACTTGACGAAACACGGAGAGACGGACCCTGGGCTGAGATCAAAGCACCAATTGATCCTCAGCCAGAAGCGATACGACAAACTCTTGAGGGATGCATGGTTGATGACCAATGGTAGTATTTGGAGCTCGATTGCTAGAAAGTTGGAGAGTGAAGTGAATGCAGGAGGGTGGGAGACTCTTTGAACATGATCACGAAGGCATGATACTGGCTACATGGCGCTCAGGAGTAGTGATAGAACAACGAGATGTTTATTTAGTCCCCAGCTATATTTGCGGTGAGTTGAACGGATATGGGAAGCGTCAAGGATTTTGAGATTGAGACTGGAGGGCGTTCACGCTGAATACGAGCTGAGGAGCGTACCAATGAACGCACTTGGGTAGTTTGAGTGCGAGCCCAATTACAGGAGATGATATTACGTAGTCATGGGCAAGACTGATTGATTGATTGATTGATTGATTGATGCTGGTTCTTGATGTCGTGTATAGACGTGGGCACGAATCTGGGCAAAGATTTGGAAAGTGATTTTTCTGAACAGGGTGGGTATCCCTGAGAAGCGCACTTTGATGAATCACTGAGGGAGGATAGATCAGGTCCAGCCAATCTAGATATTGCCCGCGTCGAAGATAAAGACAAGTCTAGGGTTCCCAGTCGACGCTTGAAAGGATGTGTGTGTCTTCGTATACGCTGCGGCCGGCTCAGGGCTGGGCCGGACGATGTCCGTTGGAGTTTCTCCTGCGATACGAGAACAATTGTTCGGCGAGTGACAAGAAGAAGTATCAAAACCTTCATGACCGGTCCGAATGACTGGACGGCGCGCTTTCTGGGGTTCTGTTCCCAAGAACTTACGGGGCGCTTAGAGATTCGTTACGACAGGGTCGGTAAATGTAGGGCCCCTGTTTTCTCGGTTGATGGTGATGACAGGTAAAGGGGTCGTGTCTGGTCAGTCATCTTGATTGGACAATGACAGGAAAATATAAAAAGAACCGACGTACCGAGTTACGGAGTTTCGTCCCAAGCGCTTAATCTGGGGGGCGTCAACCTCGACTCTTTCAACCCCGTTTCGCGTTTCACCCACAGTCACGCTTTGGGCTTGTGTCCAATGGCGTCGTCACACTGTGACTCGAGCGGCCTGTCGATCAATGCGATGGCGCTGGAACTTGAAACTTCGAGACCCGAGCATGGCGGTCACGGCCGTCGTCCATGGCTCGGCGTGGGCGCAGCTTCTAGAGCGTGATTGAAGATTGGCAGGTGTGTGTGAGCCTGGTGAGCCTGTGAGGTGTACGATACGAGCAGTGTGTGCATAAGGAAGCGGAAACCGGTGGACCAGTGTGATGCAGCAGCCGCCCATCCCAGCCCAGCTCAGCCCAGGACCTGTGGCCTCTAGGGCGGGAGAAGATGAAGACCAAACAAGAGCACACCCAATATATGTATGTGATTGAGGTGATGAAATATGGTGTGGCTGGATTTCATGAATGCTTCCCTCTCTTCGCTCCCGCTCCTTTTGATTCTCTGCTCCTTTGCTGGTTGATCTGCTTACAACCCCCCGAGAGAGACATACGGTACATGGTACCTGTCCAAAGCTAACGTTTGTTCCCTCTCCCTCTCCGAGTCTCTCCTGTCTCTTGTCTCCTCTCCGTGTCTCTGTCCAGACGCTGAGGCGACCAGTCTTAAATCCTCCAAAGTCCGAGCGAGGCAGCATACAGGAATCTACAAAAGAAGCTCCGACGTGGAAAAAAAAATCCACAGATCAAAAAGTCTACGATACTCCTTTACCGCTTTACTCCTTCCTCAGCTGCGACACTACGACACGGCATTCGAGACGTACCACTTCCTAGATCAGACACCTAGCCGACAAGCCCTGGTGTGCTTCTGCGGCGAGAACTCAGAGGGGCCCATGGCGAAGACTCGCTTGGATTACGGATGGCTCGCACTGTGGTTGCTCTTCACATATTCTCCTGGAGTTTCGGCTCAAGACGGTGACGGCGGCGCCGCGTCGGGCGTCGAGCCTGGTGATGTCGGTGGTGGATCCCCAGGGACAGGGACCGGGAATGCTGGTGCACAAGGCTCAGATACGGGGTCGGTGAAGCTGAGTACCGGCGCTACGGTGGCGATTGCGTTGGTGGTTAGCCTTGTTGTGATTCTTGGTGGTAAGTTCTATCTTTCTCCCGCACTCTCTCTCTTTCTCTCTATGGATTGTAGTCCTCGGATTTTGCTCAGGATCGTGGGAGTCAAGTGCCTTGCTAACAAGAAACCTCGCCTGACAGGAACGACTGCGGTACTGTTCTTCCTGGCGAAGAAGAGGCAGTGGAAAATTAAGGAGGGCCTGCGAAAGTCAGCGAGCAAAGTCAAGAACGCGGTCAAGGCCGTGACGACACCCATAACGCCGAAACGAATGACGTTCAGTCCGATCGAGAAGAAGAAGATGCCAACGGCGCGTATGGAGAGGACGACGCCATGTACGAGGAAAGGCCTGGGTATCAGAGCGGTAGACCAGGATAGGGAGAGGGATTTAGAAAAGGGCACGTCGGTTGCAAAGGTTGCTCCAGTGCCCTTGGGTAGGGGTGATAGTAGCGACACCGGCGAGAGCGCTACGGTGAAGAGTGGCGAGAGGAAACGAGGAGATGTCGGCACAGACAGTGATAGGAAGAATGGAAAGACGGAGGATAATGTGCGCACTGGTGGAAAAGAGAGGTCGAGGTCGAGGCCGAGGCCGCCAATGGTGAATATCCCGCCGAGTGCATTTGAGATTGAGAGTCCCAAGACGCCCATGTGGAAGAAGGTGTTTGGACGGTAGGAGGATATGTCCTACCATGTCACGGGGAGCGAGGGATTTCTCGTGTGTATGATGTATGTATGAGGTTATGAGGATGGGCCTATCGTCGGTGTACATGTAATCTAGACACGAGACACCTCAACGGGCAGCTCGGATGGAACGAGTTCGAAATGGATTATTATACAAGGTTTCCAATCCAGAACTTACAGGTTGGGCCCTCCGTCCTCTCTCGATCTGCCGGAACTGGCCACGGTAGAGAACACACCTCACAGCACTCTCTGGGTCTTCGGGAGTCTGATCCCACCGTGCTCTGCTAATCCTACAATACAGTGGAAGTCGTGCATAGTGGCAGTTGGGTTCGCTGACAAACGTGAAGGGACACCGCAGACGGGGCCCGCTTTTTTGTGTGGAGCACAGATTGAATACCAAGCAGAGCATTCGCCCAAAACGGAAATGTACCAGGTGTGGCGAACGGAAGTAGAGGAGTATATAGGTATCTGCACAGCTATGTCCTCATGGCAAGGAAGCAGACATCCCACTCACTCACGGTCAAACACCCGAAGGTCAAAGTCCAGGTCAACATGCTCGAGTTTGTCGTCTCTCTCAAAGATGGAGTCGTGTCCTCTGAGGCTCGCAACGTCCCTATCCCGTGCGTTGGCAACTCATATCAGAACCAAGGTTCTTGACGACTGACACCTGCCACAGTGAGCCTGCCGACGATGAGGTCTGTATCAAAGTCGTGGCGACCGATTCAAACCCGAAGGACTGGAAGGTGAAGACATGTTCCAGAGTCTCTCAGTCGAAGAAAAGACGCTCGCTGACAAGTAGCACCCCAGTTTGCCGCACGACTGACAATAAACGGAGGGGACGACATCGCTGGCATCGTCCACAAGGTCGGATCGAAAGTCTACGACTTCAAGCCTGGCGACCGCGTCGCTGCCTTCCACAAGATGACCTACCCGGGCGGGTCGTATGCCGAGTACGCGGTTGCACCGTCCACGACGACCTTCTTCCTACCTCCCTCCATATCGTTCGAGTCCGGCGCGACGCTTCCACTGGCCAGCATGACCGCGGCGTTGGCCCTTTACCAAGGTCTGAAGCTTCCTCTACCCTGGACGCCGGTGCCCAAAGGTCAACACCTGCCGGTGCTGATCTACGGTGGGTCGTCCGCGGTGGGCGCGTACGCTCTCAAGTTCGCAAAGCTCAGCGGCCTCCACCCCATCATCACCGTTGCCGGCTCCGGTATCGACTTTGTCCGCTCCCTAGACTGCGCAGATTACATCGTCGACTATCGACGGGGCAACGTTGCGGGGGAGATCAGGAAGATCCTAGACGACGCGGCGGAGGGCGGTCCTCTGAAGCTGCGCCATGCCTTCGACGCCATCTGCGAGCACGGCAGCTGGGACCATATATGCGAAGTGCTCGACAAGGACGGTCCGTCTCCAGGGCAGCTCAACATGGTGGATCCACCTACGCCGGTGCCTCAATGGCCCCAAGGGATCGAGATGAAGAGGACCTTCGTCTCGACTGCATATGGAGTCAAGCACAGTCTGTGCAGTGACGAGGAGGCCGCGCGAGACAGGGACTTTGCGTACGTCTTTTACAGGTACGGAAACGAAATAACTCATCTGCGTCTTTCATGGAAATGGGTCCCAGCTAATCCTGCATGGTTCGTGTAAAACAGGTACATGAGCCTCCTTATGGCCGAGGGGAAGTTTGAGCCACACCCGTACGAAGTCCTGCCAAAGGGCTTGTCGTCTGTCCAAGATGGAATTCAGGCCTTATATGACAGAAAGGTTTCGTCGAAGAAGCTGGTCTACAGAATCGCGGACACTCCGGGGCTTGAAAAGTATCAGTAAATGGAACTTTAGTAGTAGCGTGATATAGCATGGCTTGTAATCTGCGTTACGACTTAGCCATTAGGACTGTACTTGGTCTAAAACTGGAGATCTGAACTATAGCTTGCTACTCGGTTTGATCGGGTCCGAGTTTTGACGGGTGGTCGAGTATGAGCCAGAGTCTGACTCGTCCTTGAGAACAAAATACCACTTGACACCGAGCATGTTGGTCCACCCGTCACCACAGAGCCCTTCGTCCGCTACCCGTTTGAGGAGGTTATCGAATCTCGGTTTCCCCGTGACTTGGATGGTGATGCTTTCCAGCCCTTCGGGCTGACCGGGGGAGGCAGGGAGGAATCTGACACGTGAATTCGTAAAGATCAACTCGTCGTCTTGGTACGGGATGCCGAACAAGTCGTGCCATTTACGTGCCGCGGCGTGTGGTGTGGTGACGCCGTGGTCGGGAGACAAGCGCAATGTCGCACCGACGAGTCGCAGGTGAGAGTTCCGTCTCATGGCAGCAGAGTAGACTGGGTAATATGAGCCGGGTCCGCAGGCGTGCCAGGGGCTATACTCCGCAAGGGGACTTGGATTCTGAGCCGTCGTGGCGTGGGAGTCGAGTTCCGGCATGATCCCCCCCGGGACGCCGCGCGGGTGGTATTGGATGCATACACTCTCGGGTTCAATGGCGTTGTCGGCGGTGCCGGACCCGGGGTGAGAATGGCTGAAGACGACACTTGCCAACCCGTGAGACTCAATGTACCGTCTCCGTGCGTCGGCGTCGACGGTCTGCATTATCATCATGTATCCTCCGGCGTCGATGTCGCGTTTGGCGAGTTGGCGGCCGACGGGCGTGTGAAGCCCCGCTTTGAGAGGGGAGCAGACTTCGATTATGTCGCCGCCTATCGAGACTGGTATTCACGCGGTTCAAATGAGTTGAGTCCATCCCAAGGACATACATCGTACGTGGTGCAGGGATGAGAAGATGATGCCGTGGACGAGCGTGGTGGAGGGGGGGGGGGAGGGGCTACCATGTCAGACACATACCTAGTATGTTCTCAATTCCCCAACGAGATACGTCTGGGTCAACATAGACCACTTCCGTGTCGAGAATGGTGGTCTATGATTTCACTCAGCGGGAGTGTGGTCGGCAAGAGAAGGGGCGATTCTCACAAGAAGATACCTCGCCCGTGCTATGTCTTTGGCAATCAGGGCGATTTGCCGAAGTCGAGTTGGACTCGTCGATGGAACATTCATGCTGGCTGATCAAGACGAACAGATATGTCAAAGTACTCCGTTCCTATGACTGTAAGACAGGGACAGGCAAACAGCATGCTTTTCGAGAAGTGAGGAAATGTTCTGGACCTTTGTTGGTAGATCACATAGAAGGGCAATTATCTAGTAGCGGTTGGAAGTTCGAAATGCGGAGAACCGAGGCTGGAAGTGACCATTACTTAGGAAAGTAAGCACTTTGTATTAAGGGAGAGACTATGTACCTTTCCAGCAAGAATTTACAAGGAACGAATACGAGTACGAACAGTAAAAGTGAATCCTCCACTCTCCTCCATGATGTTTCCAGTACACTGATAGTAGTAACATCCCTGTGCGGAAGCAAACTGCGCAGCACTGTGTTGCGTGCGAAAAAGAGATCTTCCAGAACCAGTAGATCAAATCAGTCAGTCAGTCAGTCAGTTAGTCAGTCAATCAATTCAGGTGCTCTACAAAATGTGACCAGCAGCACCAGCCAAAGCCAGAACGAGACCTAGAGCAGTGGTGCGTTGTTTGCTCAAGGGCGCCGCCGCAACGTTGGTGTACGACTTGACAGTCACTGAAGAGGTACTGGAGGCAGCGGCAGATGAGCTGCTGAAGCTAGATCCCGCATTGGAGCACACCGCGCCAGCGTCGGAGGGAACTGATGGAAACTGGTCCACGGCGTCTAGAATGGCTACGGCCATTCCGCCGGTCAGATGGCTTTGAACATGACAGTGCAACAACCAGGCTCCCGGGGTGTTGGCTTGGTACCTGAGAACCATCCAGGCTGGACCCTCTGCTTCGGTGGTCGTGTAACCGTCAACGAATGGCGGATTATCGAGATTGAATTTCACCCCGGCGGACTGGGCTTGGGCCACAGTTGTGTAATTGAAATCGCCGATGCCCGCCCCGATGACAAAGTACTTGTTGGCGTGTTTGTGGATGGGATGCGGCTCGGCCAGTGGGCCGGCGACCTTGATGATGAGGTCCACCCAGTCGTTGTAGTTTGTTCGTAGTATCAGGTCGCTTGGGGGGATGTTCGCAGGAGACTGGTATAGTAGTGGCGGAGTTTCGTCGTCTCTGCTTTGGTTGTACGCATCTACTCCATTCAGGGACCAGGCCCACGCCAACGATTCTTGCGGGTCCTTCATGATGTCGAGAACAAATGTGGCATCAGCGGTACCCGAGACCGTCTCAGCGGGATAGGGGTAAGCTGTAGCCCGGTCCAGCACTGTGATTGTGGTCGTGTTCTGGCCACCATAGTTCATAACGGCACCAGTAGAGGGCGCAGGCCCTGAGCTTCCCTGATACGACAGAATGCCGTACCCTGAGATTACTTGATTTAGGCCACTGTTCGCAACGCGGATGGTGTAGTCAGCCGGGGCTTGATCGAGCTTGATCAACACGGAAATTCTGTCACCGTTATCGAGTCCAATCTGATCCACGAGTTGTGGTTCGACGTAGTGACCATTAATTTCGTAGACATACATCTTGTGGCTGTCGATCGTGATCTTGAAAAGAGCGGTTCCGCTGGGGCTGATAAACGACAACGCCGCCCACTCGTCTTTATTGTCAACAGAGTAGGTGAAGTTTGTGCCAGTGTATGGCGTACACTGAGAATATGCACCGGCGGGTAAGGCAGCCAAGTTGCGCGAGTAGGCGCCTTGGACCGCAATGTTATTGGGCGGAATGCAGCCTTTGGCGGTTAATGAGCTTCCGTTAAGAACAACCGCCGCTTGCGGAGCCTCGTCGAGGCTGAGAGTAGATATTGGTAAGCAGTAGACCGATCCCATGCCGTTGAGGACGAAGGAATCCGTGCAGGAGTAGTCGATGTTGGCAGACTTTTCGATCTCAAAGAACTCGTTAAAGGTAAAGCGATTCCAGTCCGAGGTAAGGATCGCCTCGACTTTCGCTTCTGCCGCCTTCATCTTCTCGATATCAGCTGAGTCGTTGCTGATTAGGGAGAACGGTCTAGTCGCATTTTCCGCAGGCGAGATAATGATTGCGCCGTATAGTCCGTCCATCATCTGGCCCTTGTAGTGACTGTGGTAAAAGTAAATCCCCGACTCCTCTGCGGTCCACTGATAGTTGTAGCTGGAGCCTGGTCGAATCGAGTACTGGGACACACCTGGGACTCCGTCCGCCCAAGGCGTCCCTAGCTGTCGAATACCGTGGAAGTGAACACCCGTGACATTGGGCATGTTATTGACCACGGTAAAGTCGACACACTCTCCAACATTGAGCCTCAACGGAGGGCCAGGGAAGGAGCCGTTGGTCAAGATTGCCTCCCTGGAGAAGACGTTCGACGCGTTCGTTGGTCCCCATGTCAGCTCGATCAAGAAGGGTTTACACGTCGAGGCTGTCGAGCAGATTGAAGCATTGGTGGACGTGGGTGAGTTCGAGGACGCAGAGATGCTGGTTGCTGCAGTTAGCAGAGCTGCGGCTGTCGATAGTCTCATCGTCAGACCAATTCGCAGCCTCTCATACGGGATGATGGATCAAATCAAGAGAATAGAAAAACCGCCCAGATATAACGAATGACTTTGATGCTGCGTGCAGAGATGGCAGAATGAGCGTTGAAAGTAGGAGAATGAAGCAGAGTCAATGAACAGAAAAATGCCCAAAAACAAAGAAGTTGACCTTTGTGTTGCATACGAAAATGATCCACGGATTAAGATTACTGAGAGTATCAGATGTTGTGAATATGGCCACAACAGGGCACAGCAACCTCATGGAACGTTTTGCCGACTAACCATGGTTCAGACTAACGATCTGTCGCAGCCAGCTTGCAGGGCCAAAGACACGCGGTCAAGGTTATTACTGCCCCTAAAGCTCTGTCAGTATAATTGAGCGACACGGTCGTTGGACGCAAGATGAGACATTTGTCCCAGACACTCGTTCCGAGAACCCGAAGTCGGGGCATTTTGTTGATAGACGCGAAAGGAGTGAATAGTAATAACAACATCTCGCATGACCGACCAATGCCGATCACAAATGCCACCAATCACGAAGATTGAAACGGAGCGAGATATCGAAGTTGGCTCCCCGATGGTTTGACCATCCGTAGAGAAGAAGTCGAATCAACAAAGTCCGAAGCTGACGCGTCACTTGCAGAGGGGGAGCTCAAAGTTCGCTCTTCTCTTCGGCCCACAGGCTATTTCTGGAATGCGACGTCGACTTCCATTCCGCCCAAAAGACGGCAAGGCAATCTCACTCCAGGTGCACTGTTGTACAATTCGGAAGACAGGAGTAAAATGACAGGGAACAAGGTCGGCAATGCTGTTATTGTATCGCTGTCCAAATGCAGAGTCAAAAAGTCAGATCAAGAAGAGTGAGGAGGACGGGGGCATGGAGGCCGTTTAGGAAAGTATGCCGAGGCGTCCCCTGTGTGGGAGGGAGAAGCACTCGACTATTCTTATGGCACATGGCGAGTCAACGATATGCATACTGGACACGGGCTCTGTACTCTGCATGTTTCAATGGATAACCATATTCCTTCGCATGGACTTTGTGGAGAACTACATCAAGATCTCTCTGAGACGAGAAGCCTCCCTGGTCCAAGACTCGACGCCCTCCATTACAATTTTGCTCTCCCTTTCGACTTGGCTGTAAACCAACATCAGTATCACCGGCTTCTCATCATCGAGCCGCGAATTGATTCAGAAGACTTACCGGCCAACTCTGCATTCTTCTGGGCAAATCTCTTGGTGTGGGCGCCTTCAGCGATGCGCTCTGACAAGGCGTCAAGCGCATCATACAACGCCATCAACCGATCCCTCCGCAGAGGTAAGTTTTGCAACCTTTTCATTTCCATCATGCTCTTCCCATCGTTCACTTCCAATTGAGCTTCCAAGAATTCGAGCACTTTCTGGTGAAAGTTCTCTTTGGGCAAGATACGATTGACCATCCCATACTTCTCGAGTTCATCGACGGTCAATTTGCGCCCGAACATGAGAAAATCGTTGGCGCGATGGACGCCCATGGACTGTGAGAATGCAGTCGCCGAGCCGAATTCAGGGACCAACCCCAAGGCACTGAATGGGACTTGTAGGTACGCTCCTTCAGCGGCGAGCACAATGTCCGCCTGTCCTTCGAACCACGCCGCTCCACCACCGACGGCGGGTCCGTTGAGTGCTAGGACGAGGACCTTTTTATGGTCGACCATTGACCGGACGAGCTCGAGTGCTTTGATGTCAAAAGTGAGCGGAAGGCAGACGGTATTAGAGGCGGATGGGTGGCGCAGGACTAACCTTCGGCGAACCCAGCTACTGTTGCGACCTTCTTCTCTGCTAGGTTTGCGTACTCGGGTTCTTTGCGTGTAAGCATGGCTAGGAGGTCATGGATACTGTTAGACCAGGTCGTTCGTTCAACAAATACGTCCGCATCTGGGGTCGGAGGAGACGGGATCCGTGAATAGGTTCTATACTTGCGCACCTTTAACATCGGCTCCGGATGAAAAGAATCTGCCTTCGCCCGTGATGACAGTAAACACAGTCTCCGGATGTTCATTCAACTCCCTAAGAGCAGAGATAACGTCGATCAACAGCCTGCCTCCAAAGGCATTGAGTGACTTGGGTCGATTCAACTATCATCACTTGGTCAGCCTTCCGACCTTCTCTTGTCGGAGTACTTTAGACGGCTCCATTCCCCCCGAACGGTGCTTACCTTGATTATCCCGATTTTCCCTTTGATCTCAAAGACGATATCGGTATACTTGTACTTGCCTGTTGTCGCCATGGTGGAGGATGACGGCGACGACGCGGATAATGACGAATTTAGGACGTCGTTAGGGAGAGAATAATCTTCGACGGGATCGAATTGCACCCCAAAATGCCGCAAGAACGACGCCCAGAATGCACCACCGCGGGAGGGCCTCTCGACCATACAAAAGTGGGCCAAGAAGCGACTGAGACGGTCCCGGCCTTTGAGCTGTTGTGTCTGGTCTGTGTTGCGGTCGCACTGATAGCCAGCCGGCGACCTCGTCGGGGAGGGCGTAGTCTTCGACGGGGTCGAATTGCGCTCCCAGGTGTCGTAAGAACGATGATAGAAAGGAGATCCAGGAAGTGTGATCCACCATGAACACGATGTACTGCACTGGGCCCGGGGGGTCTTTCAGCAGATGGGCCATTAGGTGAATTGTAGTGTTGATCCCGAGGCATCCTTTGAAGTCTGACACTAAGCCGACTCGCCGAGGCATCAGACCATCGAGCCGACTTGCTGGACCCCGCAGGGCTGCGAGGCTGCGAGGCTGCGAGGCTGAGTCCACCAGGATACAAGGCTACGAGACTTCCAGGGCGACTCAAGTACCTGCTAACCACCATTGCTGGTACCGGTCAATATTCTATTGGTTTCACGCTGTCAACGAGCTCAGTCCTTTCCAGGCTCGAGAGCTGAACTGCTAAGCAAACTCAAAGCGGACGAAGAAGAAGAAAGGGAGGAAGATGGATGAAAGATAGAATATCATGATACTCTATCTATCGATTTTGCACCGTAAGAGAGAGACTTTGAGTTTCCTGAATAATCGGAGGGTAGAGAGTACTGAACCCGCCCCAACGTGAAGGTTTTCTAGGCCTCACTGCACTTGTTGTTGAGATTCGCCGGCTATCATGTCACATTCCAGACAGGAATGCCCTTTACATGGGTAAAACGTGGTATGCCCTAGGCCATGAATCCGGGTCTCCTTCTTGGATGTTTCCATATTGGTTGATGTGTTCACGAAACGACGCCACTGTATGTCGTTCGCAGGAGCCAAGACAAGCTACACAGCTAAAGCCCAACTCGAACTCTTGAGTGAGTCTATTGAATGGCGCGAGGTGAACCACTGCCATGAAACGGAACCCAGTGTTTGGTTCTTCACTCCAGATATTTTTCTCCTCTTCATCCCAATAATCTTGAAGTCTCGGCCGACGTCTTTGCTTCCCCGCCTCTTCCCATGCTTGTGATCTCTTGTCGAACAGCTTCTCGGACGCATATCTCTCCATGTCGAAGCGGGAGCCGTGTCGTTCGATACCTGCGAAGTAAGCAGAGAGCCTATCCACCAGGGGAAACCGTTCGTCAGTTTTGAAATCGTCTGGCCCGTATGTACCTGGGATACTGAGCATGTTAGGCAACGTCTGAAGGATGTCATCGGTGACTCCGAACATCTCTCTGGCATCCTCATACAAAAAGGGTACAGCGATTGTTCTTCCTCCGGTGAAGCAGTAGAAGCAGACCTTCTTGCATGTAGGGATGTAAAGAAAGTTTGCAAACCTCCCACATTCCTCACATGTGGCAGTACAGAAAGCTTTCCAGAGATCTCCACAAGAGATCCACCGGCCTGCTTCGATACTTAGAATAGCAGGAATCACATGGGGTGCATGAGTGTTGATGGTATTGTAGTGAGTGAGAGCATCCACAAGCTCTTGGGCTTGTCGATTGACACGTCGAAATGTTCTAACGGTGCACACGTCAAGCTGGGCAAGCACGGACCAAAGCACTCCATGGGGAAGTTTCTCAAGGGTACCCAGGTTTCCTTCGATTTGGGTGTCGCCGTCCGGTGATTCTCCTATGGTCGAGAGATTGTCAAGGAGGGTGTTGTCAACTTGGTTTAATCCGGCATTATCCCATCGTTCTGTCGCGTCGAGTGACAGGGCGAGTGCATGGTCAAATGCTGGGTCGACTGGTTCTTCAGCCATGGTGTCGCAAGACGACACAGTCGCTGAAGAAGCCTTTCGAACTTGGCAGGAAGGATTGAAAGTGAGGTGAGCATGAGAGAGTGTTTGGTATGTATATATAGATACCAAGATCGGCCTTCAATACCCGTCGCGACGCGTAGTTCGGAGCCAGGAACTACTATTTATCCGGAATGCGTGTGAATTCATCAGTGGGCAGTCCCTACTTTGGCCCCTGATGCCACCCATGGAGATGTACGGACTCAGATATGCCGATATTAATAAGTGCATCTGATGTTTGATCATATTCCGAAGAGAAACAATAAAGTGCCCCCACGGCCTTTATGCCTCAGCGTTTGATGGCCGGGGCACTGGGCTCCATGCGCGTCAAAGACTCTTCACGTGACAAGGCTGTGAGGATCTTCATCCCCGCACTCACTTTCACGCTTTTGTTTCCTGAGACTTTTTACCAGCGCATTGCTGCCTGCCCTGATCTCACGGCTGAAAGGTCTCTGGCACTCTCCTCCCCCCTCGCCCTCACCGCAGGCATCACAACAATGTCAGAACCAATCCCCGAATCAATACCAACGTCCGCTGACCCTCGCTCCCGACGTCCCGTCAAACGAGCCCGCGGCGCCAACACAGCACTCGCTGCGCAAGCCTACGAAGTAGAGACACTCTTCCTCGACCCAGAGCGGCCAGTCCACATCCCGCCGGTGTCAAGTGAGACCAAACGCACAGTCGCGGCTCCTCCAGAAATCGTTGCCAATGTCCAAGGCTCATCTGCCGGCGCCGGCTCTGGCGAATTCCATGTTTACAAAGCGAGTCGGCGGCGCGAGTACGAACGTCTTCGGGTGATGGACGAGGAGGCCAAGAAGGAAGAAGAGGACGAGGCCTGGGCGAGACAGGAACGGGAGCGGCGCGAAAAGGACGAGGAGAAGACAAGGAAGAACCGTGAGAAGAGAATGAAGAAGAAGGGAAAGAACAAGGGGTCAGAGAAGGACGGAGCAACAAACAAGGAAAGTGAAGCTGCCAATGGGAACAAGCTGAACGGGGTCAAGAGGACCGTCGGAGGTGGCGGATTGCAAATACCACGACGAGGGAGTAGAGACGACGACCAGGGAAGCGATTTTGGAGTCGCGGAAGTGGCCAAAGAAGTCGGCATCACAATTCATGACGATGATTGAATTGGCAAGGATATCATCGAACGAGATGACCGGAGGAAGACCCTCGCCCTTGTTCAATGTACAACAACATACACGTATCCGTGCCGATGGGCAAACAGTACGGCCCGGAGTGGATCTTGTATTACTATGCGCCGAGCTGTTACTATACACTGCGTCTTACGGTTTGAGACGCACAAAACTCTAGAGATACCCCCTTACCACGACGCAATCAAGACAACGTTTCTTCGTTTCTTTCAGACTTCCTACTTTCTCACTGTCAAGCTTTCTTGTTCCTCTGGGTGATGGCAGCGTCGACACCACTGAACCAGCGCACGCACAGCTGTAACGTGCCCGGAAGCATATCGAACAAGGGCATACACTTTGCGTAAAATGGCATCCTGATGACACCTCCGTCGCCACGCTCAATGGTGCGGATGATCTCCTTGGCCACCTCCTGGGCCGTGAGTACGGGACCGAAAAAGTGCGCGTAGAAGGGGACGGATGTGATACCCGCAAAGAGCTGCGTGTCGAGTTGCCCGGGTTCGACGAGCAGAGTCTTGACCTTGGCAAACACGCTAGGATCGGGATGGGCCCGGAGTTCGTGGCACAGGGTCTTGTGGAGAGTGGCCACTGCGGCTTTGGAGGCGCTGTAGTCTGCCAGAGAGGCGGGCGAGAGGTGTGCTAGGACAGAGGAGATGGAGACGACGTGTGCACCGGTCTTTGACGAGATCAAGTGTGGCAAGACGGCCGAGAGGAGGTTGAAATGCGAGATGGTGTTGACGGATAACGTCTTGCTCGCTTGAGTTGGCGAGAGTGTAGAACTCGGCCCGTTGGGATGGGACGATGTTAACGCTGATGATGGTAGTAGTGGTAGTATCGGGAGACCTGTGACGGTCGATGCTGCATTGTTGACGAGGATCGTTGGAGGACCGAGCTATGTAACGTTAGTCCCTTGTCTCTTCTCTGATACCAAGCACTGTGCACAACTCCCATCGCGTGATGCTCCTTCGCGCCACATAATTTTGCTTGTGCTCGTGTCTGGTATCCTATACAGGGCAAGGGATTGGAACATAGATGAAAACCAGCAGCAGTCAGATGACTCGTCCAGCAGAAAAGCTTTTTGTCGGGAGGCAGAAGACAGAGTGCGAAGAGCAGAGGGGAAGGGGAAGGGGAATATGAAAACGTACCTCCTTTACAACCTTCTCAATCGCCTCGTCGACTTTCTTCGCATCACTAACGTCCACGACCTCCCAGAGGAGATCCCACCGCTCCATCGTCTCTCTCGCCTCCTCGTCCGGTTCTCTGACATCCAAGACGGCGACACTCACGCCCTTGCGAAGTAGGATCTCCGCCAACACCCTCCCCAGACCGTTAGCTCCGCCCGTGATGACGACGACCTCGTTCTCCCACGCCACAATCCTGTGCTTGCCGTACGTGATGCGCTGGTTCGTCCACACCGCGACCTCCACCACGGCCAAGAACCCCGTGTACCACAGCGTGTAGTATGCGATGGGTTCGCGGTGCTTGTGCAGCGCCGCGATGCACAGGTAGAAGATGAAGGTGATGTACGGGTGGAAAACCGAGTTGGCCAGAATGAGCAGTATCAAATCCAGGGTGATGACTCGGTGCCATGGCTTTGGTTGTGACGATCTGGAGTGAGGCGCTGCCGACGCCGAAGAAACCATCGTGGAGGGTTGCCTATCAGGGTATGTCCCAGAAGGCAGTGCAGTATCTTCCTTAGCTAGACACCCTCAAGGGATGGCTTTAGGGCCTGCTTCTGGGCTGTTGCACCAAAGTCGCCGCTCGTGTAGTGGTTCAATCAAGCCTAAGCTTGGATTCTGGTTTAGATTCAACCTTCGAGCTGCTCATTCCTTGCAAGCTTCAGTGTCGATCTTCGGAGCCGCGCGGACGAGATGGTCGAGGTCAACAACGAAAAGGCCGGAAAACCGGGTATTATGAGCAAGACTCCGTATGTAGCGACAATGTTTGCTCTTTACCTGTTAGTTACTGGATACAAATACTGAGATGTCGAGATGGCGAGAATCAGAATGAGAATGAGATGCACCTGGCATCTTCCCCGCCACCAATGAATGTGTTTCAAATCTGTGACGAGGATGAAACAAGCCACGAACACCCGACGAGCAAGGGCTGTAAGACATGACCCATCTGCACAAGACTAAAGGGCGTAGCTTACCCTTGGTTTTGATCGTCAAACTACAGATCAATCTACAGCGATATCAATTATCAAAGCGCAAGGTGATGGTTGATTTAGCGTCATTGTTTCATTGCTTGGTATCTATGTTACTGAGCTCGGTGACTCCCATCGAGCATGAATATCCTGTTCCGCTTGAGAGGAGATAGTGAGCAGAAAACTACCTAGGTTAGGTGAGGATGCAAGCACTGCCCATCTCTGCGTTCTGGGTTGTCGTCGACAACTTGCGTACCGAACTGGTGCCGCTAAAGATGCTGCTTAAGAATGCACGTTTGGGACACTCGCAGCACCAGAAACCACACTCCAAAATCAGCTCAATCAATCTCTCCTGGCAATTCATTCAGCAGCCCCTCTTCGTCGCCTTTGCCTGGTTCGTAGGGCGTACCGCTACTCAGATATGGTAATGCAGTGCTTGTTCGGCGACCCATCATACCTCCGCCACCCCATTCGTATTCATCTTCGATGTTGAACTCCTCTCCTTGTCTAGCACATCCATTACCGCCTTTCGCAATGACGGCGAGGTCTTGTAGTTGTCGCGGGTCGAACTGGAAGCCGAGTTTACGTGGGATAGGTATAATATCAGGATCCTCGTCCCTTTGCCGCTCGTTTCGGTCCATGTTCGGAAGCAAGGTGGATGGGACTCGAAGCTCAGAGCATTTGTGATTGTCTTTGAGATTTCCATTCTTGCAACTGTGCCTGGCGCCCACTGCATCCTCAAACTCGGAGCGTTCACGGTTAGCACTTTCGTGGCCATTGACAGCTAGGACCAGACTGGTACCCAGATGAGGATATGTAGACCCTTGACCACTTGCTGCCGGGGCCATGGACTCGAGTTGCACTTCTGCAAACGTTTGTTCTCGTGCATCGTGGTGACTGCGGTCCTTTGCTTCAAGATCTACATCGATTTCGGGGGTAGCGAATTGCTTTGCGAAATAGGCTAGCCTCCGAGCTCGAAGAGCATCCTGATCTGGACTTTCATTGTCATTGTATGGAATCTTTGGAGAGGCGCGTGTGTCGTCATATTGACTGCAACTGATGGCGCCCGTTGATGCTGCATCTTTAGCTTGAGGAGCGCTATGTGAGGATCCTGGCTTGACATGCCAATTTTTCGAAGGGATTTCTGAAGGAGATAGAGCCGAGTCCAGTGAAGCAGGGCCACGAATCTGACGGTTATGATGATTTAGCAGGACTTGCGCCGGGATCATGCGTAGAGATTCTTTTCTTGGGGCGGAGTAGGCGACGTTGACTTCCTCTGCAGCAGCCTTCAATGCCAGACGAGCAGGTGTTGAGCTGGGCCACAACTGGGAAGCACAGTAGGAGCGGAGTAAATGATTTCTCTCTTCTAGTTCCTTCCAGGTCATACTTGGATTGTAGGGAAAAGAAGCGTCAAGGCAGGAGTACCAGTTATTCCGGTGAGGCCCGCGCCAGGTTCCGTCCAGAATCCGTTTGTCGCGAGTGCACAACCATCTACCACCTCTTGTTGTTCTATCCCAGGGAATTGACCCTCCCACCGAATGATCGTCTTTTGGCGTAGGAATGGTCTGGACGCTGGGGTCGTACTCCCGCCCTTTACGTCGGATGGAATAACTAACGTCAAGGTCCGAGGGGGGAGTCCGGGGATCATTAGTAGTTGGAAAATCAGCGGGAGTGATTGCAGGCCAGGGTGGTCTCTGATCTTGAGATAGAAATTTCTCAATGTGGTTATCATATGGCTTCACAGAATAAGGTGACGGTCGTTGAGGGTCGAAAGGGCATTGCTCATCCAGCTCCTGCATAGTGGGGTTGGAAAACCCACGATATGTACCATTCTTTATCTTGTTGTCTCTCCAGTGCAGCCATCGTCCATCTTGAGTATCAATATCCCAAGGCACCAGGTTTCCCCAAGCATCTCGGCCATTGGCTAAAAGGATATCCCCAATGGATGCATGGACCAACCGCTTCAGCGGCATTTTCTTGTCCTCGGACTTTTGAGAACTTTCCTTTTCAGACTGATCGCCTGGTGAGATAGCCGACTTCTCTTTATGCTCTGATGACGAATCATCAATATCGCTCTCGCTGTCACTATCGGCTGTTGGCATCCTGCGTCTCCAAGGTTGTCGTCGCTTGAGCTGGGCCTGATATGAGAGGGTCGAAGTCAGTTTCGTGTTTGACGACCGACGTTGGCCCTCAGAGGGTGTGGACTGGGTTGTCCCTGGAATGGAAGTCCCTAACGTACCATCAGTGTGAGAAGCGACGTCATCTCTGCCCTTCTCCTCTAACAACACCTTTTCCTTGTCCTCGAGATCTTGCTTCATCTGTCGCAGCTGTTTCTGCCGATGGAAGTCCTGATCTTTCCTCAGCGTGTCAACGCGGTCTGTCACGGGTTCGAGAAAAGCTTCGACGGGTATCTGCTCTCCGAAGCCAACTCGCTCAAGGAGATTCCACGCCCGTCGAAACTCATCTCGGATCGAGACCAAGCCATGATGGCCCACAGTTCGTGCGACGTTGTGCTCAATTTCGAATGGATCCTCGATGGCAAGTAGGTAACGCAAGCGAACATTTGTATTTCTGCCCTCTACCCATTTGGCTTCAGTCCAACCTTTCTGAGCCTTGGGTACGATCCCGCCTGGCTGCCGGATGGAGATCACATCTCGAGTCCAGAAGAACCCCTCGCGTGTCGCATAATATCTGAAGAATCCACGGAGCAGCTGCGGTGTTGACTCCTTGTTTGGCTTGCTGTTCGTTTCCTGCAAGTGTTGAATCTCTTCGGGCTTACGGAGAAATCTGACATCGAATCCTTCGAAAAGTGTGATCTTTCTGTCAGGATACCAACTGTCTTCAGTCTTGGCTAGATATTGCAGATTTGGAAGGACGGGAGGTGATGCGATATTCATCAAATAATGAAGAACCATCAAGATATACCCGTAGCTGGACAGTGTGCCACGATACGGAGTGTTGATATCTCTTGCCTTTGCCCAAATTTTGACAAAGGTGCCCACTTCTCCTACACGAGGATCCAACTTGGCATACGTCCAAAGCAGACGTGAATTATGCTCGGCCACGAAGTTGGTAAAGTTGACATCGCATTGTATGCCGCAGTCGCCCACAAACTCCAATTTCGGATTGGTGCGCTTTGCTGGCTTTTGAGATGATTCATCTTCCACCGTCAGACCCCCAATGGCTTCGCCGAGCACGTCCACTTCGGTCGGGATTGAGTCTTGCATTTCGTTGGTCTTGACACTGTCAGGTGCACCAGCCTCTTTTGAATTCTTTTCGGAATCTTCTTCCTGAAGAACCTGATCTTGTGAGGCTTTTCCTACTTGATTGATTTCGGTGAGATTTAGTTCCGGCGCGGACTGGAAAGATGATTTTTCCCACGCTGCACGGTGTTCCCGAAGATTGTGAAGCAGTTCAGGAGGTGGACGTTCACAGATTCGCAGAATTGGTACGCGAGTATTGGTGAGTAATCTTGCGCCGTAGGCTTTGTCGAGAAACGCCTTTTCCAATACGCGGCGAACCTCAACATTGAAAAGACGTTCCTCGTCTTCAGAGTCTTCATATGCATCAGCTTCCGCGTCGGGCTGTGGAGAAGTCATGCTTTTTCTGTTATCTTGCCGGCTTGGTAAGAACAGGAGGAGGTCCATGTCGCAGTTGGCCAAAGCAAACCCGTTGGCAAGACTGCCGTAGCATTTCAATTTGATCTGGTCTGCATCAAGTTCAGGGTACTTCGCGCCCAGGGTCTCTCTCGCCACTAGTTCAAGATCGCGACGGAAGTTTTCTTTTAGCCTAGCCTCCTCTGGGGTAAGTCGGTGTTGCTCTTGAGCATCGCGGGCAACAACCCTTAGGTAGTCGGATTGCTTCATCAAAATGTGACGCATATTACGTTGCTGCTCCGCTGTTCCATAGAAGAGATCAGAATGCGGGTGATACAGATTGGTCTGTCGCGGATATGGCCGTCCATGACCATGGTGTTGGGTCATGGTCGCTGGCGCCATCGGTGGCATGGGTGCATGAGGGCCGAAACGACCTCCACGACCCCGGAAATCACCTCTAGCACGGTCTTGGTATTCTCTGGGTGTGCCATGACGTGCGCTATCAAACGGTTGCGGGTGTAGCTGAGGTGGTTGTGGCGCAGAGAAAGGCAGGTCGGATCTGAGGGAAGCCGCTGAGCTGGAGCCGGAGCCTAGAGGCGGGAAATCATCGGTAGTGGGAGGAAGTTGGGATGAAGCCTGGTTGCTCATGAACGCGGACTGATTCATATGGGAGGAGTGAGAAGCACCACGATGGTGTCTACCCTGACCTCGGCCGCCCCAGTTGCTGCGTGCTCCTCGTCCTCTTTGAGATGACTGGTGAGACATATTCTGAAGCTGACTCCAGACATGGTCATCAAAGCCAGAACCCTGGTTGGAGGTATTCATAATGAGTGACAAAGTAAGATCGGGTCAGTTGAGAACGCGACGTGCCGGAAGCAATGGGTGAATGTTTGTTGTTGGCATGTGATGGTGTGCCTAGAAAATCATGACAAGCCGAGTGAAAGAGGACGGCGAGCACATCGACCACTAGATACGGAGCAGAAGTTGTGAATGCAGCTAAAATAGGTGGCGCTTTTCATGCTTGAGGAAGATTTTGATGAGGACCTTTGCGAACCTTGTGGTTCGCGATGGGATGATGATTTGGCGGACGATGGAGCGTTTGGTTGTTGGTTGTTGGTCGTGGCTTCGGGCAAAGGTGAGTGGGACGTGAAGGAGCGTGGAAGTTTGTTGATCCGGCTCCGAGGACCTTGTCTTGGCACTGACCTCACTCGGGCTTAGTGGCTGCATTGTTCCTCTTTGTGCCTGTTACAAGAGCCTCCATATCCAGGCCCATGTCCATGTCAACTAGGTACCTGGGTAGTCCACGATACTTTCCCCTGACTTCTACTTGTGCCACTATACACCTGTTAACCTGCATACTTTTCCTACCTCGTCTGTCAACCCCGATCCACCCCGTATCTCCCGTCGGCGTGCCTTGAGCCAACAAGCCGTTCGATGCTCCCATAGCACAGAATGAACGTAGGCTCCGCCCCCGCAGGCGGAACTGCGCAACAACCTCTCGAAAACCGTCCTGTAGTGAAACGCAAGAAGCCTCAGTCCGATCCTTTCTTCAAGGGCCCCAAGAGGAATCCCGCCTTCAAGCCTCAACTCAACAACCACCCGGCTGCGCCCTTGAATGGCCAACCTACGTCCAAGTCGCAGCCGCCACAACCCTTGACCCCAGCAAGCCAGCGCGATACGTCGCTTGCGAAAACCGCCATACAAGAGAATGAACGCTACAGTGGCTTCACCGACCCGCGCGTTCCTGCCGAAGGCATTCCTTACAAAGATTACAAGCTGGTGACCACAAAGAGAGATCTTCTGGCGGGTCTGAGGTACCATATACTACAGTTAGCTGGAGACAAAGTTGTCGACATTCGCAATGAGTCTGAATTTCCAAAGCCCGCTCGGTTGCACCGCCGCGATCCAAGAGCTCCTCCCCCGGGGCATCAACACCAGCTGAAAACAGAGGAACCGGGACAACCTGAGCCAAAGGACGGCCTCAACGCCGCCGAGAGGGAAGAGTTGACAAGAAGAAAAGAGATTCGACAAAGGGAACGCGAGGCGAATCTAGCACAGATTGCCCCTTCACAGAATACCGCAAACAAGAGAATGAACGCCTTCAAGAAAAAGACACAGCAAGTGTTCAGGCCCGAATTCTCTGCCGAAGACAAGCGCCGAATCCAAACAAACTACGAGGAGAAACTACCTTGGCATCTGGAAGACTTCGACAGTAAACATTGTCTGATCGGTAGCCATCAGATGGGAGCAATGAATTCCAATGCAGCGTTTATCTTCGAGCCAGGAGTCGACGCTTCATCAGAACGAGTGCGACTTGTTCCGATTGAGAAAGTCTATCAATTCAAACCAAAGCGAGAATTGGCGCAGCAGATGACAATTGAAGAAGTCGAGGCTGCCATGAAGAAGAGAGGCTCTGATCCGGAATGGTTGATTCGCCAACGAGAAGCTCGTATCGCTGAAGCGTCCAGAGATCTGGCTGCCAAGCGTACCAAAGGTGTCTTTACAGGTGCTCAAACTCAGAGCATCGCAGGCCGAACCGGTGAAGAAGCCGATCTGGACTATGAGGACGACTTTGCCGACGACGAAGAAGGTGATCTTTTTGTAGACAAGGACGAAGACGAAAAGCTTGCCGAGAAACGGATCAAAGAGGACCAACTGCAGGCTAATTTCCTCGATTTCAAGGATCTGAAAGAGTACGACGAGGCCGAGGAACGAGAGAAGCGCGAAGCCGAAGCCCGAAAGCGCAACTTCAAGGAGCTGCGTAAAGCCCTCGAACGACGTGAGCATAACTACAATCATGGAACCGATTCAGAGTACGAATCTTCTGTAAGTCTTCATTATTGCCCTCTTTTGGATCTGACTGACATACGTAACCAGACCGATTCCGAAGAAGAACGCGAGCGCCTTGAGCGCGAACGTATCGCCAATATCAAAAAGGAAGATGAGGATGGCAAAAAGTCCGCCATTCCTAGCCCAAGTGGAACCCCCTCAGGGCGAAAGGAGAAGAGAGGCACTGGCAGCGATCGTGAGAGAGCTCGTGGCCTCAAACGTCCTGGTAGTCCTAATCTGTCCGAAGCTAGCGGCACCGATGCCTCGACCCGCAAGAAGAAACTAAAATCCAAGCATCTTTCGTCCAGCCAGCCTACACCCAGTGTCTCGAGACCTATGTCTCCTGCAAATGTACCTGGCCAAGTTCGGAAACGACCCGGCGCTGGTTCAGACACTGACGCGGGCGTGAGCGACCGCGATGGCGGTGCAATGTCCGACGCGAGCCGCGCGCGGAAAATCAAGCTGAAGATGAGCGCAAGTCCGCCTGCCACAAGCCCACCGAGTAGAACTGGGAGCCCGGCGCCCGGTATTGTTGGTGGCGCACCAAGTCCGACGCAAGCACCTACAGCTTTCCCGAGTGTTCAGGAGATTAAGAATGCGATCCCATCCCATGGCATCACTATCAAGGATCTCATGAAGATTGTGGCGCACCCAAGAGAGCGACGAGGGGAATTCGTCAATCTGGTCAAGGAAGTTGCCAAGATGGATAAAGAGAGGAACGTGCTGGTATTAAAATAGACCGTTCCTACGTAGAGAGGTGGACAGGTCTCGCCATTGCACACCACAAGTCTGGGTGTACGAATTCTGACCTTTCATCAAGGGTGCCGGTTGTCCCCGGTTGATCAGCCACAATGCTGGAAGTATCCATTGCTCTACAACGGTCAGACAGGTCGCCATTAAGCCAGTTTGATCAATAGCAAATGTCGCAAGTAAAACAACAATGCCACTCTTACCTGCCTGGATACTATGTCCTGGCGAGTTTTGTATTTGTCGTGAGCTTTGGAAACCTCAAGCTCTGGGAATTATGGTGCACTAACGGAGATTCTGTATACTATACCTGTCCACAGCTTGAAGAATACATATGATTGAATTGAAGACATCTTAATAGCCGCTCCGGTCAGGATAGTGATATCTTCCACGCTGCTTTGCAACCTTGTCGTCTACATGCCCGAAAAGCGGCGTGCCATTGATCTCCAACTGTAGCAAGGGCCTCGGGGAAGATCTAAAGCGGCGTGACTTGGCGCACTCATGGGGATGTCCAGACGCGTCTTCCTACGCGACATGGGACATCAAACGATGACTCGCCACGCTTCAGTAAAATCAAGACCACACCGACATACCATGGACAGCAACTGCAATGGTCGATTGGAGGGAACTTGGATATGTGCCAGACTCCGATGACGAGGACGAGGACTTTGAGAATGTCCAGGTGACCCAGGATTGCCGCAACATCACATACGCCGTGAACGATGGTTCAAATCTGCCTGGCCGATCAACGTGCTGGCCTCATGAGCCAACGGAAGCCAAACACACACAGGAAAACGGGGTACTTGATAATCTTGCCGCCATCAAAGAAAATGCTGTTCCGTCATTTCCACCCAACGACCAAGATGCCCGAGATTGTCTCCCGGCAGTACCCATTGCTGGAAGCTCCGCACAGTCTACTGCCATACTTCTCGAGGCCGAGTTAGGAAAGGGACTACGAACTGTGCAGCACGTGCTGTCTACCGCAAAGGAAGGATTTGTTGGAGATGACGATGACAGTGATAGTCCTCTTTCATCGCCTCCGGACTCTCCCCGGAGTGTGGTTGACCATGAAGTCTCTGCCCCTGTCCCTGTGCGTCTTCCCGACACTAGACAAACCAACGATGATCTCAACGGGGATTTGATGCGGCAATTGATCCGACGGTCTCTCAGAACTCGAAATCCCATTCAACTGCATCCATATGCACTAGAGGATGCCAGATACCGCCAGAGTTTGAAGGAAAGAGGGCTGAAGCCTGTCCGAGCCCCGAATCCCAGCTCAAAACTTCACCATGGACTTGGAGAAGAGTCTCAGAGTGCGGATGCTTATGAGAGCAGTCAGACCCAGACACTAGATCAAGATCCTCAGTCATCCAGCCAGATCCAGACAGTTAGTGACGAGGAATCTCAGAGTCCTGTACGCGCAACCCGGACTCGTCCGACTATCTTTGACCTGCCACTAGACGATGATCTTCCCGAGCTCTCAGACCTTTTAAAGGCGCCTGTTAACCTTGCGATGGCCAAAAGGCCGAAGAACACAAAGAATGTGAAGCGACGATCGGTCTCGGCAACGATTCCAAATGATGATTTTCAGCTTTATGATCTTCCAGGGGATGAAGGCGACACGCAGACTAGGCCTAGAACGATAACAAAAAGGAGAAGATTCATTATTCCACCCTCCCCTCCCCAGTCTCGAGGGACCTTGTCTTCCGATGACAGCCCAAGGTCTCTCAACCGCCTACCATTGCCTAGCAGCGCCACACCTGGGCCTCTTCCAACTCCTTTACTATCTTCCGAGAGACATGCTAGGACGAGAGTGATTGAGCCCGATAGTTCAGATTTTGAGACATCCATTGAGAGTGGCGGCGTTGAAGACGCTAGCAGTTCTTCTGAAGGCTCTGGTGGGAGTCCTCAAGGTATACAAGGCATTCGCCGCAGAATTAAAGGTGTTCTACCAGCCTCTTGGTTGAAATTAGACATCAATAAGCAGCAGAACCGTCACGGCGAGGATCAGAGACGGGGCCGATCTCCGGTGAAGGCTGTCGCAGAAAAAGGGGTCGCCCAACGAGTTTCGAGAACTGGACGCCCCAATCGACCAGACGGTCCAAATGAGCCAGGAACCGAAATTCTGGCTCTTTTGTCCGACAGTGATTCGGATGTGTCCATCACGGCAAATGGCGTCAGTGAAGCGACCTATGATGATCCGGTAGACCTTGTTGATGATGTGGTCGAAGATAACGAAATTGATGCTATGCTTGCTCCTAGAACCCGAAAGCCAACATCAGCCCGCAAAGAGCCCCGAAAAGGACATAAGCTACTACCAAACGCAAGGTCGACACCTGATAGCAACAAACGTGGAGCTGATGCAGATAGCCATCACTATGTGAGTTGGCCGACCAAAAGATCCAGCTTGAAGCCGGGTTCACGTTCGACGAAACGAGTCAAGAAGAAACACAGAAACCTTCAAATGACTGTGCTAGAGGCCCCAGGCTTTAAAGAGAAGGAGGTGCCACGATTTTTGAGAATCGCTGGAAGACGTAGAGCAAGATTTCTTGAGCGACTGGCACAGGAACCGGCGCGGAAATTCTTCAAGATGTCCACCATGCAAGATACTCTGGACGTCAACCAAGAACTAGACCTATGGAAAGGTCGGCAGCGAACGAGACACATCGCTATCTCTCATAGCACCGAGCGTGCTCCTGTTCATGCTGGATTACACCGTGATCATAAAGAGCCTCGTGCAGTTGGCTTCGATCAGCCAAGCTCAGAACTCGAGTCTCTGAAGAAGGTTACGAGAGATACTCTTCAACGTGTACGGCAAAATCATCAATTCAACCCTCAACGACCAGCCTTCAACCGAAACGTCCTGTCTCCTGGGATCCGTGACTACTTTCCGACTCAACCTGGACAACGAAAGAGGATTGGCCCTAGGTCGTTGCACCCTTCGATTGAAACTTTTCGACCGTCTTCTAGAAAACGAACCTCGACCATACACCCCCCGAAACCTATAAAACCACCAACGCTCCAGTCCGTAGGCATCGGCCCCTTGGTTAGTGATGCCTCTTCAGCCAAACGTTACCAAAGGAAGGCACTACCCATCAGGTATTCAATTCATCACACTAACTGCGGACGTACAACACTGACAAGCAACAGCAGAGCAAGTGACGCAAGACTTCATAATCTTGAGGACATTTCCTGCCACAACGGCACTAGTGCTGGGAGCAAGAGTCATGTTAGATCTAGTCCTCCTAGTGCTCAAAGCATAAGCGTATCCTATGGTCATTCCCTTTCTCCGATATGCAGTGAACTTCAGAGCCCTCCAAAACCAACTCTTCAGCATAGCATGCTTGTCCCTGCGGCGCAGTTCTTGAAGAATAGTTTGGCATCGTCGACAATGACATCAATGTCCGATCCTACTCACCTGTTAGCAGCGAGGACTGCATACATATCAGTCAGGACGCCGATATCCGAGCATGCCGTCCCCTGCGGTTCCTGGTCACAAGTTGCCCAGGACGTCACCAATCGTACTTTCACTGAAATTCAGTCAATCCTTGCCAGCGACATGAGCCAGGCGGCCTACATCCCTATGTTGCGAAACGCTACTCGATCACTAGAGACTATGGTCAGGTACATCAATGAGGGACTCTACTTTGACGATCAATTCCATCTGAGGAGTTTCATTGGATGTATGTCAGAGAAGCTGGATACTATCTTGAAGTCATTTGATTCATATCTGACGTCAAGTGTCGGATCGATTTCTCCTGAGCTGGCCCCTATCCTCGACAATCTGATGCTGTTGGCATATCAAACTTCTAGGCTGGCGACACTGGACGAGGAGAACAGCATTCACCGATGCACAGAAGTCCTGCATAAACTTGCTACTCATGCCTTTGTGCTAGCATTCAGCGAGCAATATCTCAGAAAACTCTCTCGAGCCATCTGCAAGAATACAGAGGACGAGCCTACCATGGATGCAGCCGTCGTGGAAGTATCGGCTTCTGAAATCGAGACTATAGCGCTGATCCACAGGCTCGGCATCAGCAGCTTCTGTCTTTCGCAATTGAACGAGACGCTATCAAGCCATAAGATCTATACTTCACTTAGAGGGCCGGACGAGATTCTTGTCTGCGTTATCCTGATCCTTGCCTGCTTTTACACTATTCTTGGAAAGGATGAGGTGGAAAACTACAGTCGGCCAGGAGGCCCCTCTTTAGTTTCACCAGGATTGATCGCTTTGTCGAACGCAGTGAACGCATTCATCCCTTTCTCCTTGGATGCGCAACACAAGAGGAGAAAAGATGTGAGATACACTTGGATGCTTCAGCGCTTTGGAATCACAGCCTTCCAGTGGTGTCTATTTCTTGTACGCATCTTAGACGCCAACGACGCAAACAATCTTTTGAGGAAGATGTTCAAGCACTATTCCGACAAGGCCAACAATATGCTAGACTTCTTCGGGCACAGTCAACCTGGGACACCTGCGTTTCTCGACAATCAGCTCCCTGTCTCGGACTTGGTTCCTGAACCTCGTGACACAGATTATGTGGTATTTTTGAAGCTCGTCGCCTTCGTTCTCGGTTCTGTTCCGGGTCGCGATCACGATGACTCTGGAATGGAGGCAAAACTTGCTATGCGCAAACTGTCGCTGATTTTCAGTCTGTTGCCGAATACAGGTCCAGATGTTGAAGATGACAAGCCATTACACACTGTGGATTATCAAGCCATGGCTAATCGCTATCTGCTGTTCGTGACATTGTACCACTACTCCCCTGCAGGACTGAAACCTGAGCTCTCTCAGATTCGGGGCCTAGTCAAGTTCGGAAAGGCTCATTCTGCTGTGTGTGGAATAGTTCTAGACAGCTGGTTCAGAATCGTCAAATCGATTGTCTCGCAACCAGTATACACATCCGAGCTCCGGCAACTTGGATCGTGGATTCAGGACATGATCCTTCAGATCCATGACAAAATTGAGCTGCTTCCGCTCAGCTCTACCCAGTGTGACAACTTCGAGACACATCAACGAAATCGAGATAGTGCAAATCAACTGCTACGCAAGCTTGCTGGGGTGTATGCTGACGCGATCGACCGCTGCTTGACCGAGACTCAGGCGACTGACCTACTCCAGGGCGGTCGGTTAGATGACTTGATTGAATTATGCAGTCCTTCTCTGAAGCTCAACGACGAGACCGTCGCAGCTATTCTCTGTGTCATTGTGTCATTCGTCAAGAAATGCCGGAATTTTGCCTTCTCGGTACCAGAACTACAACAGCAGCTTCGAAGGATTCTCGTTGCGCAGCTTCACCGGGCATTTCCCCTGGAAGACGCATTGCTGATCTCATTGGTTGACTCATGGTTCGCGATTGCATTCTCGAAGGTTGTTTCGGGTAGCGAAGACTGGGACACCTATCTTTCCAACTGGGGAGCACACTCTTTTACGCGGCTTGCAAGTAACCGACCAGGGACACATTGTCACATCCTGTTCGTAAGCAAGGTTGTTGCTGACGAGCAGTACTTGAACGCGAATGTGTTTGATCTCCTTGAAATCTGGTTGTCGTCTATACTGAAGCCGCTGAGTGACATGAAATTTGAGCATGTCCTGACGAACAATTTACTACAGCATGCTCCCCGCATGCTTGGGCTGGCTGCTCTACATCCGGAGCGAACAAGCGGGAGAGAATGTTCTCTCCTCAGCTTCGATGATTTCATCCACCAACGCCAGTCCATCCTGAGACATGTTGTCCGTCAAATCTACCTTGTTGGTGGAGCTGGAACCCCCGAAGCAGAATCTTGCAAGGATCAGTTGTTGCGATTACTACGAACCATTTCTAGAGCTATGAACAATACCTGGGAACGGACGCCACATGAAGAACGAACTGCGTTAGCCGGTTTCATGCACGGACTTGTTTTTGAGCTTAATATGTCCCCGTTTCCAGAGTTCAAATGCGATTTCTCTTACATTACATACGCTACGACTGCGCAAGACAAGGCTATCCAACTCGAAGGTCTGTTTATTCGGAACACGGCACAATCTGATCCTGTCAATTACGAACTTGCTGTCCAGGTCTTTGGGGACGTTTGCCAATTGGCATCGTTGAGGGAGCGGTATGAAATTAGCGATCTCCTTGCAGCAACATTCTCCGCGAGTGATTTTAACTACATCGATGATGAGGGGCAATTTCGCTTGGATCTCCATGCTCAGCTAGTCTTCATGAAGGCCGTCTTCCCTGTCTGGCTTGAGCATTCTCTCACCCAGCTCGTGGATCATAATCATTCCGCACTCAGTGTCGTCCTTGCCGTTGCTCTCCATGTCCTTGATGCTCTCGAACTGCGAGTCGACCTTGAAGACCAGTCGCGGATGGAACAATTTGCCGAACTTACTGTGGCCATGCTGGCGGCTGTCGCGAGAGCCTTTCAGAGCGCTTCTGACGGCATTTCCTACCATGCCAGGAAACTGGAGGTGCTAGCCACCCTCGTATCTCTTTGTTCGAGGTGCTGCAGCCGTTGGGCTCACCTGCAGCTTCTATTTCCAGGCTCTGAACGACTCGCAGCTCTGCAATTTCACGTGCAAGGACACGGGCTTCATATCTACAGCCACGCTTGTAAAGCCGTTGGAAGGGATTGCCGACCTTCCTGGGTGAAGGAGGTTGACTTCATCCTTGCGGAAGCTGGTTTTGCTGATCCGGAAGAGATTGGTATGATCAGGGGCTATGCGGTCAAGGATTTGGACCGGCTGGGTCGCAACGGGCAAGAAGACGAAACATCAGTGGACATCGCGGGGTCCAGATTGCAGGTGGGATGTGCTGTGGAGGAGATGGCGGAAGTGTTAGCCTTGTTGGGTGTGGACCAGGATTGGAAAGTGAGCACATCGTTAGAGTAAGCTATAGGAGTAGTCCGCAGAGCTCATAGCCACGACTTTCAAAGGTGTCATTCGGATACGAGACTCTGGCCCTGAACAGCCCAACCCTTGATCGACGCACTGACGAGGCTGTGGCTCAGCCTTGCACATGTCAAGGATTATCGATAACGCTAGCGTGGTTGCTGGGCAACAAGCGCCGTCAAACATTGTACATTTGGCGACCCTTCGCCCTCGCTATGACCATCATATACCTCGTACCTCATCCCTCAGCGCAATTGCTGCACATTCCAGTCTCCGTTGATATCTCGAGAAGCCCAGCATTCCTCTTGGGTAAGATGGGTGTCGAGCCTCCCTTCATCTATGACCGGCCTAGCACCTACACCTTCGGAGGTCCAACCCAGCGGGGGTTCAACCCGAAAGCGGCCACTCAGGCATCATGGGCTCCAAAGCCAGCCAAACCGAAACAAGAAGGGCCCTTGATTGACTTCAACAAGCACCCTGACACGGTATGTCTAGATTGCAATATGATGCATGTGAAGTTTGGTCTGATTCAAGTGCAGTTTGTGGCTGTTCCTTACGGCAACCTCAATGCGGAACCCATGCCTCCGAACACTGAACGACGAGTGACCAGAAGCCGTCAAATCCTTCTGTTCGTGCGAATCTGCAGCTTGCTGGGAGCCTTGGGCAACCTATTCTGTGTCATCGCCGTCAAAAAAGTCGCGACTGAGGTTGGCTGGATCATTCGAGCTGCGCCTGCAGTAGCTGTTGTCCACACTCTTTACGGAATATACCATCTTTTCAAAGCTGCCGCTGGCAGAACACCTGGGTCCACCGCAAGCTACATGGTCTTTGCAGGTGTGGTCGATACTGGCTTGATTCCATTCTTCGTTTTCTCAGCGTGGTTGGCACATGCAGAGTATGCAGAAAACAAGTATGGTTGGGGTACACTGTTCAACGATCCCGACATCTCGTACAAGATCATCTTTGCTCTGTTCCTCCTATCATGCATTGAAACCGGCCTCACGGTGATGTCCCTGATTTTCGACATATATTTGGGAGTGAAATTCCGCCAGATTGCCAGACTTCCTCCCGACCTCAATCCCTTGGAACCGAACTTTACTTCGCGCCACAAACGGAACAAGTCCGAAGGCATCACCGAGAAGAATATGAGAACGTCAGAACTGGCGTCCAGACGAGAACCGCAGGGTACTGGGTTCAAACGAGTTCCGTTCATCCACACGCGTACGGACTCGGCAGACAGCGTAACACTGTATGGTAGCGAAGCTGCACGGACATCCAGAATTGGACTGAGGAAAGAATTCGAGGACAACGAGAAGGATCCCTGGCGTTGGTCGAGAACATCGTCTCCTACACGACCTAGTTCTGCAGTCAGCCCATCACCCAATTCACGTGCCGCTGGGGCGGGTCTGGAATACCGCCCCGAGCGTTCTTCCGGCCTATCTCAGCCGACAAGTCGTCCAGCTTCCTGGCTTTCGTATCTCGACTATGAAGGTGTGCCTAACCACATGAGCGATGAAGCTACTAATGAACTCGACCACGAGGTTCGCCCTGTTTCTCCCGTCTCGGCTCTCTCGATGCATGATACCTCTCATGTCAACATGAGCAACGAACGGGAGAATTGGTACCAAGGCTCCGGACACAACAGTCAAGCACAAGCAGTATTGTCACATAACGGGGGCCAAGTATTGACGCAACACACCAATGCTAGCAGAAGTAGAATAAGTCAACTCTTGCAGACACAGTCTCCACCACAGCCAAAGAGAAGTCGTGAGCCTCTTGCAATGAACCCACCATCACCTGTGAGAGGGCAGTTTGTCAATGAAAACATATACTCGACGGGGTTGCATAAGGTCCAAGCTTCAGAATACCCTCCTCGAGGGGTGCTTTCCGAAACCGATCTCAACGGTGAAACTCGAGGCAATGGAGGACCCAGACCAGCGAGCATTGTGGGAAGCGCCTCAAAGGCTCGTTCCTATGGAGACCTTCAGTCACCCGCTGGTGTGGTGACACCGCACGGTGACAAGAAGGATGGCAACCTGGCTCTCCACCGAGTCGAGGATCCCTACGAACGCACCAAAACCATGCAGAGCGAAAGCGAGTATAGCACCAACTTCGAAGTCTATACTGATGACCATGACGACGATGGAAGACTTTCTGCCCATATCGGTGGTGGTGCGCCGCAGGGTCCGTGGAATGGCGTTCGACAAGCTTCCAACTCTACTGGACACGACCTGAACGGAGGGTATGCAGAACTGGGCTCCGAATTTGGTGTGGGCATGGGCCGACGACGTGATGTTAGTGGAAAGGTGGCCGAGGAAGGTCGGTCCTCGCCCTCTAAGAATCAGAAGACCAAGAATGGCGCAGCAGGCTGGGAGAGATTCAAAGGGTTGTAACAATTGTCGTGTTGTTCAAACGCAATGCGGGAAACCAAGACTATTGCATGGTATGATTTTGGAATGGAAACGGGAAACGGAGTTTTATGGGCGATTGGAACGTGAAATGCTACTTGGGTCATGTCGATGGCAGAATTTATTTACCTATGCGAAGAAAAGTAAAGGAGAGAATGCTGCATCAGAAGTACTTTGTAGGTTGATTGTTGCTGTATCTCCACGACGGGGCCTCTGGCTTAGGCGTAGTAGGTGTTGGGAATTGCAAAAAGCCTTTTACAGTAAGATCAAGTAAGGTCAATGTCAACTTCTCTTGTTCTGGATGCCTCTTGAATGATGCTACAATGTACTCGGTACACATCAACTCGTAACAATGGAGACTCTTGTCCTCGGAACACGAATCCTCATGATTCCCCCATTACGACGACATCAACTGCGACATCATCTCCATACAGACCATGGACTGCAATGTCTTTTCACTCGCCATGAACTTCACCTTGAGCAGCAGCGAGAAAAGCGAGCGGGCGAGCGAGCGAGTGAGTGAGCCACTCAGCTCAGCACATGGCCAGCGTAACAGCAACTACCTAAGTATACTTAACGAGTAAGAAAGTGAGTGAGTGAGTGAGTGAGTGAGCGAGCGAGCGAGTGAGGAGGGATCCTTGCTTCTCAGAGACGAACAAGTAGGTAAGTAGGAGACGGTTTTGCCATCCACAAGGAGTTTCCAGTTTTGCCCCCTTCCCCCATCAGCTCCCGCCCACAAATAGAGTCCACACAGCTGGATTCGCGCTGGCGACGGCACCACTTGCGTCGGGGGCGCCATCGGGGTTCACGTCGTCAAAGGCAAACGCGTAGCCTCTCCCGTCCAGCTCGACCGAGTGCACGGCCTGGCTGTACCAGTTCGTCGGGCTGGTGGTGTAGTAGTCGGTCGCGGGCAGACCGGGCTGGACGTTCCCGCCGGCGGCCAACAGCAGCGTGGTACGCTGCAACGCCGCGCACAGCCTCGGGACGACGGCGAGCATCACGTCGTTGTCGCCGGCCTGCGTCCCGAACACGCCCTGGCACCCAAAGATGTCGAGCGCGCTCGGCTGCGGGATCGACCGCGACGCGCCCTCGCACACCAGCGCCCCGGACGCCGTGGAGCAGGGGATGTCGCCCAGCGCGGCGTTCTGCGAGTGGATGGTCAAAGTCTCGCTGGCGTACCGCGCCCACACGCTCTGCACGTACGATGTGTAGTAGTTGCTGAACGCGTCGCCGTGCACCGCGATGTACTTGCCTGGCGCGTTGGCGCGGAGAGGCGACAACGACGAACCCCCCGCGGTCTGCGCGTACTGGCACAGTTGGTCCCAGGGTTGGCCGTCCTGTGAGGCATGCGGCGCCAGGTCGTTGCACACGGTCGACACGGCACCCTGGGCCACGCCGCGCACCGTCTGTGTGCCGCTGCCGTCGGTGGTGGTGAGTTGCATCCCGACGGGCATGCCGACAAAGTCGACGAACGTCATGTCCGCGTACAGTCCCCCGGCCTGGGTGTACGTCATTTCGGCGAAGCCCCAGAAGATGCTCGCCGACGGGTCACTTGGGTTCTGCGGGTCCGGGCTGACCAGCGTGACTCCCCCGGAGGCCGTTTCCAAAGTGTAGAATTGCAGGTTGCCCGCCGCGAAGTACACACGGCCGGAGATGAAGAAGTCGGGGAGCGTCAGGCTGGTGGTCTGGCCTTGATTGCCGAGGGGGATGGCGATGTTCTCGGTGATTGCCTGTGGGATCGTCGTGGAGCTGGACGTAGGGTAGTACCATTGGCCTGACGGTGTGAGGATGATGACTCGGTTCGACGTGTCGAGCGCCGTGATGTACACGTTCGTGCCGGAGCCGTAGTTGTTCACCAGGTCCAGACGAAGACCCGCGGCCGCCTGAGGCTGCGGAGGACCGTGGAATGTGGCGTTCGGGTTCGTCCCGTTGAGCGTGTTGAACTCGGTGAGCGTGATGTCGTCGACGCCTCCTGGGGAGACGATCACAGGGCCGCCTGATTGTCTCTTGATGAATGGTGCTCCAAAGGCCGTCGACGTGAAGAGACTGGTGGAAGCAAGGAAACAGCACAACAAACTGGGGATGGAATCGAGATGCATGTTTTCTTGAATTTCTTAAAACTATTTACACAGCTTGAAAACAAAATCGCGTCATGAACAAAAAAAAATGAAGGACTAGGGGTCAGAAGATGTTACAAAAGAGTGAGACTTGGTAAGGTTGGCTGAGGAGTTTGTTCAGGCGAGGGATGGGATGGTCATCTTATATCCTCATGTATACGTACCTCGCAGCATGAAATAGAGAGGTATAGACCACACATCGACAGCAAGAGCATATCCATAAAGCCGAGCCGAGTCATTTTGGATGGATATTGAGGCTTCTCGATCACATTCACGAAATTGCCTTCGCCTTCATGTGGGCGGCTAAGCAAACCTGAACCGCGTCCTTTACCAAGGACAGTCCATAGTCCGTGAGAGGGTCAATGTCCAAAGGAGGATAAGGCGTGAAGGCCAGGTATCGCGATGCCCCCACTAGAGGTGTCTAGAGGTGTCGTCGTAGGCTTTCCAGTATCCAGATCGAGTCAAGTACATTCGACTGACCAGGTATGCACCAACACTATCCAATGTCAAATGGTGGAATGGATCGTGGCGCAGTAAACAACCTTGAGACTCGCCTCATTTAGATAATCGAAAAGAGCGTCATGTCCGATCGTACGGTGCATATCCCTCACTATTTGCATTGGAGACGATGGAAGTCCAATTTCGAACGCAGAGACAGCGAGGTCGCAGGGTGACATTGAAGAAAGTAGGACGCCTAACCCAGTAGCCAGCTGAGATATGCCAGACAAAGTAGTGACTTTGGATATTTCTGTTGCATCGCGTGGAATACCACGTACAAGGAGTCAAGGGGAATCGAGGGCGAGTGAGGGTTGTAGAGACTAACGGGTCGAGAAGCGCTAATCTGGAAATCATCGACCTCTCGTCTCACCTTGCACGATTATGGGTATATCATAAACCAAAACCACTTACCTCGTATGTCCTTTTGTGAATATTATACTTGTGTATTTGACTGACATGATTTGATGATCAAGACTCCCAGATCAAAACTGATGTTCTCCTGCTATGATGCTGAAGTCCACCGGCGACTCCATGTGTGACTCCACGTTGTCGCCTCGATCAATAACAACCAGTGGAGACCGATGTGGAAGAAGTAGGGAGGAACAGAGATCACCCACTCCGAGCATCTGTAAGAGTTGCGTGTATCGTCCATGAAGCCGACTCGATCATGGAGACACTTCTTCGCAGCCTTGGGTAGCACAGGCCCCGTCACACCCGTCCCGCGGCTCCTCTGATCGTCCTCGACAAAATTGCATTTCGGGAGAAAAGACTAAAAAGTCCGGGGTTGAGGTGGTGTCGTTCAGGGGGTTACCAGGTTCCGCGCGCCTCAAGGGTTACATTGGTCGAAACGAGGCATGTCGCATAGTCCCCTTCTTGTTCCGAGGATGTGGCTGTTTCCCAGGCGGTACTGTACCACGCAGTCGTCAATCTTATACTCACTGAGCAAAGGTTCAAAGGCCATGGTACAGTCTCATGGCCAGGACAACATTCAGATGTTGCTCGTGTTGAAGCCCCAATACGACGAGCGTGAAAGAACTCGGCGAATTCTCAAAGCGTTGGGAAAGAGAAGAACAGTGATGCCTTTCCATTAGATCCATGATCACCAACAGGTCTGTCACAATGATTGACAAGGCTGGAGGTATGCGAGATGGAAACTTGATGAAGTTATGAACCTCGATGAAGAGTACGTGCTTACTGTGATGTCCACGGCCCGTAGTTTTTCCGAGGCTCGTCGTGTCTTCCAATGTACGTACTTTGGAAAGATACTGTACCTGAGTATTGGATTCACTCTACAGCGTTCATCCAACAAAACCCCTAGAAGTGGGATTACTGCGAGAAACACCTCTCTCCATCGTACATCGAGTACTGGCCAAGATATAACAACCTCCTCGCCAGGGTTCATATCATCCCAGTTCGCATCTCAGCAAAAGCCCTCCAAACCGTTCTCCATCCGACCTTCGACCTCCACCAACCCGTATTAGCAATGTCCTCGAAACGAGCTCTATCTACACTCTCACACTCTCTGAAGGGCCTCTCCGCGCCACGCGTGGCTTCAATCTCATCCCTCTCGCGCTCTCCACATGTTCAGTCCCGCCGTTCCGCGCGGCCGTCCATAGCCATGCCTATGCGTCAACCTCGTCGGCACTTCACCACGACGCTCGTCCGTCGTAAAGATGACCCGGCTGCCACCTCAACAATATACAGCATGTCCGACATCCAGTCACTCACGGAATCTCCTGACCCGCACAGGATCCTGATCGACGTGCGCGAACCGGCCGAGTTGAAATCCACAGGCAAGATTCCGGGAAGTTATAACCTGCCCATTTCGGCCTCGGACGCATACTTTCTACCTGCGGAGGAGTTTGAGGAACGCTTCGGGTTCCAGAAACCAGGGAAGGACGATGAAGTGATATTTTACTGCAAGGCTGGCGTGCGAGGACGGGCCGCTGCGCAGTTGGCCAAGCAGGCCGGGTTCGGTGGGAAAGTGGGTGAGTTTCCCGGGAGCTGGCTCGAGTGGGAGGGTAAAGGGGGCAAAGTTGAGCGGGAGACGTAACAAGGCGATTTGAGAAAATCAAATGTATGAATTAAGGATGGCTCGGATGGCTCGGATGGCTGAAACGTCGAAGTAAAGACATTCTCAAGTGCTGGGCTGTAAAGGTCGACAATGGCATGGATGGAATGAAACAGGATTCTGTCTACCGTCTAGCTCTTGTATCTAAGACAGGCTGCCGTCTGGAAGATGGGCGGTAGGATGGAGCAACAGTTCCAGGTTTCAACGCGAGGCCCAGCCCATTCTATATCGCAGCTGACGCATAGTCATACCAAATTTTGTACATTCCACTGCTCCGGCCACTGATATGACCACATTCTACAAGATGTTACCGTTTGCCAAGCACCTTTCTTTTTACGGCCAGTAACAACACCATTCATCGTGACGGTCCAGCATCGGCGTCCAGCTCGGGGAGCAGTGTCATGTCGATGTCTCCCTCGTGATCGTGGAGCGCAGGTGATGATCCCAACTCCAGACCTTCAATCTCACCTACCAACTTGCTCGGAGGACTAGTCGCAGGCAAGTTGACCTCTTCCTCTTCTTGCAGGTTGGGATCACCTTCCTCATCGGGACTTTCTTCGCCGAACAGATCCCTCCTTCGTTTCTCTCTCAGCCAACGCTCGACCTTCTCCTCTGTGCTGGTGACGGCTCTCATCAAAGTCTTGAGACTGAGACACGACACCTGCGCAGCTTCTTCATAGAACGCGCGCACTTCCCGACCCACCGAGTCTATCTGCTCAATGGAAACGTGGCGTGGATAGAGAGTGCCTGGTCTGAGCAGGCTAAGACCATACTCTGTCTCATCTTCGGAGCTAATGGCTCGCCGCGATTGGAGAGAGGCTTGAACTTCTCGTATCCGGGTTTCCAAGTAGGATTGAGAATGAGACTGTGCGCTCTGAAGATCATTTTCACGCCCTGTGGCCCCCACCGGAGGAACATCATGGAGAGGGAACATGTCGAGAACGTCCTTGTCCAGAGCACTTTCTTGCCCTTGCCCTTGCGATTGCGATGCTGCAGAGTCGATCCATGTTCGCTGGTACCAGTCCATGTACTGGTCGAGTTGCTTATCGGTCATGCTGAAGGCGTCCCTATCCGTGACGTTGATCTCCGTTCCTGGTTTGAGACCGCCGCTAGACTCATGCATCTCGTCTAGTGCCTGTTCATAGCGAGTCTTTGCTTCAAACCAAGCCGACCAATTCATACGAAGTGTGGCGGGGTCGTTGGTTCGTTTCGGGTAACGTTTGACTGTTGCTCCGTCAAATGGAAAGAGAAGTTTTGTAGCAACCACCAAAAGTGACATTAGCTGTGCTTCGGGATATGTCGTCGCATGTCGTCGCGTCTTCTCGGATGCTGTCGCGTCAGGATAGGCGAAAGTATACTTCGACATAAGATTCAATCGCTGAGCCATTCCATAGACTTCGATCGGAAGTGCCAGTGACCTAACATAGCTTAGGAGAAACAGATTAACGTTCAGTGGCGGTAATATCATTCCAAAGGTCGAATTGAACATTTCAGCTCGACGATATATGGCAAGCTGGAGATCATTAGCCTCGAGGACTCGAATTGTGTCGAGTGAAAGGTGGTATTCGGAAGGCAAACGGTCCTTCATGTCTTGTGGCACATGTCTGATGGCGCGAATGAATGGGACATCTTCAAGTTGGATCCATCTGTTACAGTGAGCAAGTCGTCGTGACGGTCAAATCGAGGTGGAATGACTTGGCCTACTTCAACAAGGTTGCCAGGCTCACTGGTCTCCGTAAGATGATAATGCCAAGGTAGTTGAGGGCAATTGTATCGATCAACAGGGGACTCGGGACTTTTCCTTTGTGTTTCTGGGTGTCCGTAGCTTCTCTCGCAATATGGGATTCTGCGCCCGTATCATCTGCAGCTGAGTCGCTTTCTCCCTCTGTCTCCGTCAGAGTGTCAGATCGGGTTGGGTCCTGCAGCCGGCGATCTAATCTTGAAAGCCATAGTGTCCATAATTCACGAACCACAGTCTAACATACACAGAATCAGTCCGCAACACTCAAGACAAGGGGAAAATGGCGGTTTCGCCGCATACCCACAGTTCGTCTGGCAAGGCTTTCTGATGGACGAGGGCGTGACACTGTTTCCACAGAATGAACTGCCAGCACTGAAGAAAGAGTTGATATGCCTTGGCCCCTCGAAGGACTGTTGCCGTGATGTTAGAATGCCAGCCTCAAACAGGCCGTAGATATGAACTTGCCTCTGGAAAGTTTCTGTTTCTCCTTTGCTTCCTTCTTCCTTACGACTCTGCCTCTGTTCGCATAATCTGCTTCGTCGTCGTCAACAACATGACCTCTGGCTTGCTCGTGACCTTGAGCGCAGTAGGTTCTTCCATCTTCGTCGACGTAGAAGTCTCTCGAGCCGCAAAAGGCGCATTGATTCTCATCATCCATTTTGTCGTGCAGTCGATATGCTGGAGCGGGAGCACATGGTGGGCATCGACAGACAAAGGCGAGCCTATTCAGTTACAAGGGACCAGGAAGCACCGAAGATCTGGAGAGTAACTTCGTTTAAGTTGTTCAACATTGCGAGGATACAAGAAGAGACGAGATTTGGAGGCCCGTGAATATTTTCGTAGTTCGGCGCCAATCAAAAACTCGGGATTCCCAATTTTCCAAGAATCTACACATATTTATCCCAGAGAACATGGAATCACTCCAGACAGAATCAAATACAAGGTATAAGTGGTTTAATTGCTTGCATTTGTCTAACTACCAAGAATCAAAAATGCAATGCTTGAGGGGCTATTGAACTCGTCACTGATAGAAATTGCTTTTTCAGGCCGAAGTCACATATCTATAGTCCATGCCAGCCTTGGGCAAGTTCTGGAAGACGTTGCCAGCTAGATGGTCGTAATAGAGACTGCCCAGACACCTATCGTGTTCTCGTAAGCGATATCCTTGTCATGCATCCCAACAAGTAGGTCGTAGACAAGAGAAGATTTCGCAAGTCGGTCGTCGGCTTCATCCAATTTATTTGGGAGCCTCCTTGGCATCCATGGCGCATTCCTCGCCCATGGCCGTCAAGACAATGACGTCTGGAATAAGTCAGTACTGGCAATCGCACGGAAGAGACCGCATTGCTTACTGGTGTCCTTCTCCTCAGTACGGAAGAGCTTCTCAATCTTCTCACCGACTTCACCATCTGGCATCTTGACATCATCCTTGGTAGTTCCATCATCAGACATAAGGGACAAGAAACCATCATCGGTGATATCGAGCTGTTAACACGCATCAGCCCAATTTTGCTCTTTTTTTCTGCCAGGTGTGCAAATAACTCTTACCAACTGGTATTCGCGACGGACGACATTGGGGACCTCCATGTTGTGGGTGGAAGGAGAGAGATCTTCCAACTTCTTGCCGGTGAAGATATCGAGGGCGACCAAGTGAACCTTTGCGTGACCGTGCTTTCCAGTCTTGGAGGTGGACATGTCGACGATCTTGCATGGGCGACCCTTGATGACAACGAAACCGTTCTTTCTCAAGGCGGAACATTGCATAGGGTAGGTGGCCGAGGCGCCGGCATCGGCAGACTCAAAGGTGTGTTCATGCTGTAGGGAGAACAGGTCAGTGTTCGTTCTGTGGTGATGACTGGGCCGCGCCGTCGAAGCGGTCGGAGGCACATTGTCCCTGCGGCTCAACCGCGCCAATGGAGCACAGGGAGGGGAAATAACAGGAACCAACTCACCTGCGCGTCGTCCGCCATTTTGGAGATAGTAAGCAGCTATCGAGATGAAACAAAGGAATACGGCGGTGAGAATACTGAGGAGATAACTGGGGTGCGACAAATTTCGAGAGAGAAGGGAGGGAGAGAGGATGAACTTGGTGGTTGGAGAAAGACACAGGCCAGAACCACAAGGAAAATATCAAAGTGCCACTGTCAGTGGGATCGAGGCAAGAAACGGCGGGGGGCAAAATCCCGCTAATCGGATAAGACAGAAGCGCTAGCCGTATTGGGACGCATGGCTTGGCACAGTCACCTGACTCGCGACAGGGTGGCCTCGCGCGGACACCACAGAGCCAGGACGACGAGCTTCAACAGGACAGCGCAGGGTGGCCTGTCATGCTACAGCCTCGCATCATGATTCCCCCGTAGTGCACACCATTGCACCGGGCCTTGGACGACGAGATGTGGCTCGATCGGCTGACAACGGGCTCCGGAACTCCCAGCGGCTCTATTACTCCCTCGAGACCGTACTCTCCCTCTCCGCGCAAGAACTCGCACCTCGGCCCTGTCCAACGCAGTGGTCTTGGGCTCTCCGCCAATAGATCCAACTCCTCACTTGACTTGAGCGCGAACACATCTTCGTCGTCACTGGCACTACCCCCACGGCCAACAAATGGATCAACATTGCGTTTTGAGCAGAAGCCACCTCCAGATGTCGCCGATCCTGTGAAGGTCCTGCGCGGTATACTGGGAGAGACAGGTGATAAAGGAGACGTGGTACCTTCCAGCAAGGCAGGCACTTCTGGAACAAGTCCCATTGACTTTGGAGGTCTCAGTCTGCAAGAGTTCGTCGACCAAGAGACTCTGCCACAGCCCACAACCACAAGCCAAACAATAGATGTCTCGGCCAAGCAAAACCGAGAGAGATATAAGGATTTCCATGCATCTATAGCAGAATGTGATGATGTGCTCAAGACAGTCGAAATATACTTCACCAACTTCAAGGCAGAACTAGGCCAAGTGTCTGCGGAAATCGAAAACCTCCAGGCTCGTTCGATTCAGCTGAACGCCAAGCTTGACAATCGTCGTAAGGTGGAACGATTACTCGGTCCTGCTGTCGAAGATGTCAGCCTGTCGCCCTATACAGTGAGGGCCATCGCCGAGGGTCCTATCGACGAAACCTTTTTGAAAGCTCTCAATGAGGTAGAAGCGAGATCTGCTATTGTCAAGGAGAAGAAATCGGAACAGGTCAAAGCTCTCCAAGATCTCAAACCAATATTGGACAACCTGAAAGCCAAAGCGGTTGAGCGAATACGAGACTACATCGTGTCTCAGATCAAAGCACTGAGATCGCCCAACATCAATGCCCAGGTCATCCAGCAGCAAACTTTTTTGCGGTACAAAGACCTGTATGCCTTTCTTTCTCGTGCCCACCCTACGCTAGCCGAAGAGATTGCCCAAGCCTATGTCAACACTATGAGATGGTATTATAGCAGCAATTTCACCCGGTATCAACAAGCACTCATGTCGCTCCAACTGCATACATTCGACCAATACGACCTTCTCGGTTCAGAGCCCGCTCCTGCACGACGAGCGGTCCTCGGTGCTTCAAGCAAGCCTGGAAACCCACAACACGATTCGTTTGGGTTAGGCCGGCGGGAAGATGTTCTCAAGTCCAAAAACGACGCTGCGTTACCAGCACACCTCGCGGAGGACGGCAAGTCAACACACTACCTCGAAATACCCTTTCGCAATTTCAACCAAGCCCTCACCGACAACGTTTCGGCCGAATACTCTGTGGTGACGGAGCTGTTCTCGACTAGCACGTTTCAGCAGATATCCCGTCGAGTTACCGAGATCTTTGAACCCACGTTTACGATGGGCCATAACCTGACCAAGCAACTCGTGGAAGACACAAACGACTGTCTAGGCATTCTTCTGTGTGTCCGACTTAATCAGCATTTCGCATTCGAGCTGCAACGACGCAAAATCCCCGTCGCCGACCCTTACATCAACTACACCAACATTCTTCTATGGCCGCGCTTTCAAAAGGTCATGGACCTTCATGTCGAGTCCCTCAAAAAGGTCCCTACACCATCAGCTCGAGGCGCCAGTGCAGCATTCTCGCTTGTGGGCGGTGGACCAGACGCATCCAAGTCGTCCCTCGCCCCGCACACCATCACCCAGCACTTTGGCCAATTCTTGCATGGCATCCTCATGCTCAGCGCCGAGGCCGGAGACGACGAACCCGTCGCCAACAGTCTGGGTCGGCTACGTTCCGAGTATGAGACGGTCATGAGGAAACTGGCCAAGGGTGTAGCAGATCCTAGTAAGCGGTCGAGGTTCTTGTATAACAATTACAGTCTTATCTTGACTATTATCAGCGACACTAGAGGAAAGTTGGCCGATGAACAAAAGGAACACTATGGCGGGTTGGTGAGGGATTTGAAAGGGAGGTAGCATGACATGCGTTTGTCCTTGCTCCCTGACCTTAATTGTTGGTTCCAGAGATGACAGTGCAGACCCAAGTCATATCTCAAAATCCTTGCCGTCGAGCCACTGTTTACAATGCCAATACAACAGATCATGGTTCTCACCACAAGTCAAGCTACCCCCAGCTATACCGTTCTCCCGTCTATGGCCCGGCATGTCAAGTAAAACATTCACGCCCATTGTTGTCTCCTGACAGTAAGCCAAGTACCGGTAGCCTGAGGGATATTTTTGAACCTTGGCCTCGTCCACTTTGGGAACTCTGTTGGGGTCGACCGGAATTAATTTGTCCTGGATCAGATGTGAATAGCAGGCTCTCTGTCTCTCTCACACTTCCGAAGTAGTAATTTGTCTTCGCTCACCTTCTCATACCAGTGTCTGACAACCATGGCTTTCCATTCCTTCTCGATCTTGAGCCAGAAGAAGCAGAATCGACAATCACTCTCGGCGTCTGCTTCGATGCCATCCAGATTGAACCGTTGGGTTATGGTCGCTTTCATCTTCGTCACTGCCCTCGTGGCGTTTCGGTCGATGTCGGTGCTGAGCCCGTGGCACCTGTGCATGATAAAAACCCCCGCATCCATGCCTTTCTGTGAGGCCGCGATGAAGTCCAGGTAATGCGAGCGACCAGTCCAAGTGGTATAAATAACTGCGTCTGCGTGGAAAATGCTCTTCAGGTTTTCCCATTCGCAAGCGTCGCTAGTGTCCAGCAGCGTCAGTTTGGGGGTGTTGGGGAAGTTCTGGAACACCGCCCCGACTGCTTACCGATACATTGGCCATCCCTCTGCCAACTCCCTAAGCTTATACCTTTCGAGGGCGAGATTATCTGGTCCATTATTCCGTACCGCGTCTATAGGCCTGGAACCGGCCGGCAGAGAATGCAAGTCACAGGCAGCCATTGCCTCTGACGATGCTGTTGGCTGGCTTCATGCCACATCAATCTTCCTTCGGACTATATGTATTCCATGGAGATTGTTTTGGGTGTCGGAGCAAGTTGAATTTCACGTTTTAGTGTTCGGCTGTGCATATATCCGAGGATCTTCGTCCTCCCAGACAGGTTGGTGAAACCAGTTTGCCGCGACCGCTACAGCCGCTTTTGCTACCTACGGATATTATGAACCCAATTGCCGATGAAGAGCTTCGATCATATTTCTGTATGACTGGGCACCTCGAGAGGCGAACTCGGCAGGCACTTCAGGTCTTGGATCGAACAAGTGTCGGGAGAACATCTCGGCGCTAATCAAGCCCCGGTATCCCATTCTGACAACCAGTGTCTCCATGATCTTCTGCACGGGCAGATAACCGCCACGGTCTTGTTCGAACGCGAAGAGCCTTGCATTCCTTGACCAGGTCATGCGTGGCTTTTGATCCTCGGTGTACAGCGTGTGGCCTGGAACCAGAGGTCGATCCAACCTTTCGGCATCGCCAGGTTGTACGTAGAAGATCTTGTCTACGTCAAGGCTGCGGACCATCTCCTCCAGAGAATCATCCAGAACACGGTCTGCATCTTCATTTATTCCTGAAGGCGCCGTGGGATCGCCCCACACTCGTCCTGCAATGTGGAACGTGTCAAGGCAGAGTCCAAAGTTGCTCCTGTCTACCCTTTTGACGATCTCCCACGTCCCTTGCCAGGTGTCCAAGTGCGTTCCCCATGCCACGCCTTCGTATGCGAAGTAGATGACTGGGTCCTGCTTGAGGCCCAATCCAGACATCTCGATCATGTCTTGCACAATCACCTCAACGTCGCCCGTGGTCCCTCGCGCAAGCCAGTTGGTGGGGATCTGGATGATTCGAGCACCGAGTATGGCTGCCAACTTCATCCAGAGCTCGAGTTTCTTAATCTTGGCAAGACGCTCTGCCTTGTCAAGAAGACCTTCGTAGAACCAAAAGGGCTGCAGGACCTTCACTTTAAGGCGATGATTGTCGCACAGTGCCCTAATGCTTTTGGCAGCTTGGACTTGGCCGTATTCTGACCTATCGAACCCCAAAGCTTTGGTTTGCTCGAGGAGGTCCGCTTCCACGATTTCTACCTGTGTGAAGCCATGGCAGGCGGCCGCAGATAGTCTCGTGGCGATAGGGTGGACAGAAGGATCTCCCAGGGACACACTTGCGATAGTAGGTTCGAAATCCATCTTTACACACAAACTGTACAGGCTGGCGACGTGATTCTTGGTGTATGTGTGTGATTGGGTCTTTGCGCTGTCGTCAGCTGTTCCTGGCAGCGCGCATGGTATTGAACACAGACTCGATTATTCCTTTTATGCGTCTGCTTTTGACCGTGGATCGAGGCGGCAGCAGAACGTCAGTGTCAGTATTACAAGGGAAACAAAAAACTACCCAAGTCTCTCTCTTGCTTGGGGTTGGATCGGGAAAGATGTAGCTTCGGAAGTAGTCATTCCCGATGCCTCTGCTGGCCGAAAATCGAGACAATGAGGAGTTGGCACTTGGTATTTTCCCGGCCATATCTGCTCAGAAATTTACTACGTGTAACGTGATACTGTTTCTATTGCACTCGGTTGACGATTTCAACGCCGGTTTGATTGAAGCTCCACAGACGTTCAAGAGTATCAGCTTCAACCACGACGTGCACCCAGTTGGACAGGCCACTCGGTGGTCTCGATCTCATCGGGGTAGACAATATTTGCTTGCCGACGAATCTCGTCGGCGACCTCCATCACCAGCGTTGATTCGTCCCACGAGATCGCGGGACATTCTAGCTTCCCATCAAGCCAGCACCTGGCGGCCTCGTCGGCTTCCCAGAACATTCCGTGTCCCTGTGCAGGAATCGGAAAATGGCGTTCCCAAGCAACCCCGTGCCCTGCTTTGGGAATAACTTTGATCCTTTGAGCCCGGTGAGCCGGACCCCATACCTGGATCTCGCCCTCTAGACCGTAGATGTGGACTGTCGGACCGTCCTGGTTGCCAGCATCCGGTAGAACCATCGAAGTAGTGGCGATGCCGTGCGCCACTTTCAACCTCGAATTTGAGGGCATGTCGAAGCGCATGATTAGACTCGTCATCTGATCTGTCCCCGAGGGCTCGTGGAACTCGACCAAACTCGACATGGCCGAAGGAGGCTGCCGGAGCTCGGGATCCTGGGTGTGATATAGCGTCTGGAACAGCCACGTCAGGGCGTAGACTCCAATGTCCAACAGAGCACCGCCGCCCAAGGCGGCATTGAGATAGCGATGCGACGCGTCGAGTGCCTCCACATCCGTCCCCGTCGAGTTGTTGACGTAGACACGCAGCACGTCGCCAATCACGCCGTCCTTGATCAACTGCCTCACAGCAACGCTGAGAGGGAAGAACCGAGTCCACACCGCTTCCATGAAGAACAGTCCTTTTTGTTTGGCGACCTCGTGCAGTTTGCGGGCCTGGTGGGCGTTGACCGCCACGGGCTTCTCACAGAGCACTGCCTTCCCGTTGTTCAAAGCTGTCATGCAATTCTGGAAGTGATGGGAGTGAGGAGTCGAAATATACACCAGGTCGACCGCCGGATCCCTGACGAGCTCCTCGTATGAGCCGTACGTGCTGCAGATGACGTTCGACGGCTGTCGAGGCTGGACGATCTCAGAATAGAAGCGTCTGGCTGAGTCCACGGACGACGAAGATGCGACGCCTGTGACAACATGTGTGATGTCGTCAGTGCTCCGCGTCGTAGGGTCAATAAGTATGTCTTTGGCAAAGGTCTTTGCAATATCACCAGTGGCTGCCTGAGATATCAGTCTGTAATCGACGGGGGAGAGACACGAGCTCGGTGAGCCTACCCATAAAGCCCCAACGAACAGTACGTGCTTTGACTTCAGCCATGTGGAGATTCTATCGACTTGCTAATACTTTGGTGATTCAATGCACCAAGGAAAACGACCAACGTCTAACATTCTTGTAGGAGGATCAGGATTCGTTCCCTTTATAGTTTCCATCATCCCATTGGTGACAGCGACAAACTTTGGCGGAGAGCCTCTCCCTCGTCAAGATTTGCATCCCGGCAATGGCTTTTGCCGAAAACTATCTTGAAGTTCCAGGTTAGAGGCTGACAGTTTGGCCATCAAGCACGCATCGGCCTCACTTCCCAAGCACTTCGAAGTATCGAGAGGCCGCACAATTCTATGCGGCAAAAGCAGTGGGATTCTAAATAGCCTCCGAATTACATACGAGAACGGCTGATTGTGATTTCCGAAAGAAGACTGATGAGTACGGTTCTAGGATCTCTTATTCCTGTTCATCGCTGTGGTTCACGAAGATAGACTTTTCCTGGGTCCAAGCCGTTAATGCAGACGATCCTTTTTGCCTACCGATGCCCGAGGCTTTGAACCCTCCAAAGGGCAATTCATAGGCGCCATAGGGTGATGCCGTATTGACACCTACACTACCAGCCTCCAGGGCACGAGCAACTCTCATAGCTTTGTTCACGTCCTTGGTGAATACTGAGGCATAGAGACCATCTAGACGCCTAGGTTAGCTTTTAGTTTCAACAGCACCAGGTGGTCAGGCGGCAATTTACATTCAGTGTCGTTGGCTCGTTGCACCGCTTCCGTCTCCGATTCGAATTCGTGCAAGACCAAGACGGGACCAAAGATTTCTTCGACGTTGGCTTTGCTGGAATCGGGAATGTCGGAGAAAATGGTAGGACGAATGAAGTTCTTGCCCAGCTCGCTGGCAGCTTCTCCTCCCACCAAAACTTGTCCGTCCTTTTTGGCGATTTCAAAATAACGAAGGATATTCTGTGCTTGTCGCGAATCTGCCTGGGGACCGAGGAACGTTTTTGGGTCGCTTGGGTCACCTTGAACCAGCGCCTTGAAGCCGGCAGCTAGGGTTTTCTTGAATTCGCTGGCGATAGATTTCTCCACATAGAGCCTTGAGGAGGCGGTACAGATCTGTCCTGCGTCTGCGGAGCGGTTATCTCAGGCATATCTTGGTAGCCAGCTCTGGACTTACTTGTCGTGATGGACTTGATGGCTGACGATGCTGCCTGTGCAAGGTTGGCATCTGCGAAGACCAGCAACGGCGATTTACCACCGAGCTCGAGTGCCACATCTTTGAGGTTCGACTTTGCCGCTGCCTGCATGACAGCTCGGCCTGCTTGCGTTGAGCCGGTGAAGCTGATTTTCCTTTTATGTCGTTAGCACGTCGTATCGACAATGGGTCGGCGTGGCGCGGTGCATACCGAATCTTCATATGCGAAGACAAAAGTGAGCCCGTTTCTCCTGCGCCTGAGATGATATTGACCACTCCTGGAGGAAAGCCGGCTTCCGCTGTCAATTGTCCAAGAAAGATACCCTACGTCTCCGTTAGTTGACACCCAGATCAGGAGGTGCCATTTCACTACACTCAGAGGTGACTTTTCCGAAGTCTACATTGGCGTCCTTGTTAGCAGATTCTTTGATTTCCCTTCATCCAAGTAATCTCACCTTCAAGATCAAGGCGTTACCTGCGCCCGTCGATGGACCAATTTCATGGCATGCCTTAATGTTCTCAGCGATATGACCGGGCTGTCTCTTCCTTGTATCAATCAACTCACGAGCATGGTCGGGAAATTCCATGGGACTATGGCCGCAACGACGCCAAAAGGCTGCCTCACCATCATGTTGAGATGATCGGGAGCGTTTAGAGACGTCTGGCCGCTGGCGAGTTCGACCAGACCTGAGAAATAGTTGAGAATGTTCCGACCTTCCTCGATATCTTCCGCAACTTGAGTTACTGGCTTGCCCATGCACACGGAATCGAGCTTGCTACTGGTCAGACACATTAAATAGCTGGTGTTTCACATACCTCTTGAAGGTGGGCTCTGTTCTCGTAAATCAAGTCTGCGAATTTGCGTAGCACCCTCGCGCGGAGGTACGCTGGGGTGGCTGCCCAGGCAGGTTGTGCCTTTCGGGCCGCTTCCACGGCCTCCTCAACGTCTTCGGACGTCGCAATGGGCACATCGGCGACATGGGCACCGGTGGCTGGATTCTGATACACCATTAGTCTCCCGTTGAGCAATATCTGCCCCGGCATGGCGCGAAGCTCTTACCTGTAGCGGATAGGTCTTGCCTAGCTTTGGCTGAACAAAGGCCCCGCCAATCCAGAGTCTTGTCTCGTATTTGGGCATCTTGTTTTCCTTTTGTTCAGTTCATCAAAGAATTTACTCACAGTTCGGAAGATATGAGCCACGTTTGATTTCGCAAGCAGTATTCACTTATAGAGCTGGTGTTGTGGATAGAGCTCTTCACTCGGGAGTGGATTTACCCGTGTGACATCGAATGTCGACTTGGTTCCTTAACCAAGAAATTCATCCAAAGCTGAGTAGAGATTGCACTGCCATTGGTGCGTATGCCGAATATCGTTCTGGCTTTACAGGAGATAGAAAGGAAGCCATTCCTCTCAGCAGGAGGGTTTCCTCCGTGGTACCGCCACAGATGTGTTCTCAGCGGTCGAACCAAGTCCCAGAGACATGGCGATCGCTATCAAAAAAGTCGCTGTTGCCGGCTTGGGAGCCATGGGACTGGGAATGGCAAAGACCCTCATCAGATCTGGCTTTGTGGTTACAGGATACGATATCCATCCTGAAGCTATGAGGCGATTACGGGTCCCAGGTGAGCGGACGGTTTCCACCGGGTCTGATCTTGTCCACGAAGCTCAAGTCTTCATTTGCATGGTGGCTACTTCTGCCTTGGCATTACAGCTCTTTTCTGAGCCATGGCAGCGGTGTGGCATCTATCACAGTCGCGCACGATCATCTTTGCTATAACCGCCCGACCGGAATTTGTTAGCGGTTTCTACGACTACATCATAGCCAGCGAAGTGGCCAGCTGGCTTTTTGATAGGTGAATATCCTACATGTTGGATCTATGGTCGGCCCCAGCTTCATTGTTATCTATAGTCACCAAGGATATGGCAAGCCCGAGGCTGTTCCACTGCTGACAGGCTAGTCCATGATATCCGCTTATGGGCGAGCACATGGATGTATCCATTCTATGTCTCTGATGACAGAGCCCACAAGGTAGGCATTGACCGGTCTTTACTGGCAACTGTGGTTCAAGATGCGGCTGGCGCTAGCAAGGCTTTCCAACATCTGATTGAGCGTGTTGGGAACTGTCAGGCTGGTGTGAAATCCATCTTCCAGAGCCAGAGCATGGAAGGTAAAATGGAAAGACTGGTCCGTCTCAACCTCTCCTCTCATGCAGTTTGTCATTGACAGTCCCAGGACGAGGTTATTCGCAAAGTATCTGAACAGGTTGTGGCGTCACCCATGGCTGTAACTGCTACACAGGTGCTATCGTCTGCCAACAAAGGAGATTATGAGTGAGCCCTACTTCCGTGGCTACAGGCTGTAATTAGACAAACACATCGGCTAATCTCTGTCTCGCTATTGAAGGGGTCGAGAACTTAGCCGAAGGTAGGGCCGTGTGGAATCTTCACCTGAATGCGTTGATCTTCCCTAGATAATGTATAAACCTGTTCCATGACATCTCCTCCATACTCATCGTGTTTGGTGAATTGGACGTTTCGAAAATTCCAACATGGGTGTCTATCACATTGGTCTGTGCGAAAATTCTAGCGAACCCTTTCTCTGTGTATACTGAGAATCTTAGTTTTGTTCAAGCTCTTGGACACTTACGATGAAACGTTGTTCGAATATTGGAAACAAGAGGTTTTCAAACTCGTCGAAGTAGTTCCAGATAAGCGCGTGCGTGCCCTCTTTTGAAAGGAAAGATTCACGAGGGAGTGCACTTTGTAGCGCCAATCTGCTTACAATCACCGTGCAGGCTTGAGATACGTCGACATCGGCAGACCTCTACCCGAAACCTCAGATCGGACAAAAGGATATGACGTGTCTCTGGTGGCTGTGCTTGAGGAGGATAAGGATGCATTGATCTATGCTCATCATCCAGCGCATGAAAAATGAGTCACTGAAGACTGATGTGAATCCCCGTGGGAGTATCTCGTCCTTACATGGCGAGGTGACTGATCAAAGCACTCCATAGGATATCCACGAGTGTCGTTCAAAGTTGTTCGCAGATCTTCTCATTTGCGACATGCCGTTTGAGAACCGCGCATTCTGAGTTTATTTCAGATCAATCAAGAGGTTGATTGTACCAGACTGGGCTTCCTTATCGCGCAAGCTCCCTTAGAATGAGAAGCCGAGGGATTTGTTAAATAGATCACGGTCATGTCTGAAATGATTAGTTAGTGCAACGGAACCTGGGCATTTGTATCACAGCTGCTCACATTGGCCTCTCATCAAGTGTGTCCAAGTATTCAAGAAAAGGTGCGTCCGTGGAATCCATGTAGCAATCAAAGGAGGGGAATTCGGAGCCCGAACCCTGCTCCGCGTCGACCATCCGATTTGGATTCGAAACCGCATCGAAGGACGTGAAAGGCTCTCGCGCCTGAGTTGAAATGTCACTCACCTCCGGAAGCATAGGCTCAGCCATGTCCATGGCGAGAGACGAATTAGGCTCTGGTATGGTACGTGGTGGGTCGAGCGACGCTATTACAAGGTTCACGTCCTCTAGCAGCTCCAAAGCTGGTTCGGAAACTACTACGGAATTGTCAGGTCGGTTGTTCAGGCCAGAGACTGGCCCATCCCACGTCAAAAGCTGCAACGCAGGTAATCGGCTGTACGCTGTCTGATCCTGTTGTAGCTTCTGTAGATTGGTGTGCGAAAGTAGCGGATATGTCGGTCCGCAGCCAGACAAAGATGGGGTACACCTGGGGTCTTGTGGTTGCTTCATAATCCGCTTCCAGACGCCGGTGTATATGATGCTCAGGTTCGTAAAGCTTGGTGGTAATTGCAAAATTTCAAGGTCCTCTCTCTGGAGGATAGAGGTCAGTCTTTCGCGAGACAGGCAGCTTAGTAGCTCTTGGTTCCAGTCAATCAAATCATTTCGAGATTTTTCAGTGGTTGTACTCTTGTTGTGCAAGTAATCGTTCAAGATACGCATCAGCTTCACCTGGAGCAGGAGCATACTCAGTGAATGAGTCGGTAGGTCCAATGGGGGCCCGTAGTTAGTTGTCGTAGGTGGGCACCACGGCTGCCATTCTTCTGTACCACTTTCGTCGATGTGGCACCAGTTGGCCACATCACAGAAATGCAACAATGGCTGACTGTGTAGGCAGGCCGATGTGAGCGTGTCAAGAAGGAAGCAGGCGAGCCATGCTTTTGCTAAGGTGTCCTGATTGACAGTGTACCCATACTGACGAGACATCTCCCTCATCATCTGGATAGCCATCCTGACCAGCCGCCAAGAGGCTCTGACCGCTCCAGAGCCGAGACGAGTGAGGGAAATCAGTATTGCGCATTGGACGTGGCCCATTTCAACAGGTAGATCCGAATCGAGTGGCAGCATTGAGTAAGCCTGCGTGCGGAATTCATTGCAGCATTCTTTGGCCTGCCGGCTCTCCTCGGCAGCGTTCAACAGATGACCGCACGTGGCTGACGCATAGGCATACACTCCCCATAAAACGGCACGATCCCCGTGCTTTATTGAAGGCAGCTTTCTCTGAAACGAGAACGATGTCCTGAGAAGGGTATGACGCTCTAGAATCGGTAGCCACGACTGGCCATGGCCCAGGAACAGTAGCAAGAGTTGAAAGGCATAGGCTGGAGGCCAGCGTTCCGGCGGGTGAGAGACTTGTGAAGCATAGCAGGATTCCAAGCTCGACATGTTCACCTCAACGTTGACGTTGGGGCGGACCACATTCGAGCTTGTAGGTTCGCTTTGGTCCCTTTGGTACCTGACGATGACCCAACCTGGTGGGTGATCGGGGCGCAGATTCTGCGACTCGTCTGGGACTCCTCCTGCACCAGCTTCGTCGTTCTCCTCGTCGTTTTCGTCCAGCAAGTCATCGAGACGTCGCAAGATGCTACTCTGCTTCCAGCGATCGAGAACAGCCGCGGCAGCCGTGTTGAGCTCCCCTCGATCGAGGCTCGCCACCAGATCTTGCCTTGACAATCGACCAAGTAAATTGTTTACTGTTGGCTCGGCATGCTCGATTTCTTGAAGCGTCAAACCCCACAACAGCTCGAGGGCGCGAACATAGCCAGAACGGAGACCACGACGCTTAGCCCCAGTCTCGTAGACGCAGTTCTTTCTCTGCTGCCGGCAGGTTGCGCACACAGGTTGCTGACCATTGCAGCGCAATTTGGCGTACCGGCATGGCGCACATGCTCGGGAGACACGCTGTCGCTTGGGCGGTCTCTCATCGTCAAGCTCTGTGGGTGGCATAGTACCACAGAGTGCACAACTCGGACAATGGAAAGTGCTCAAACCCCTATGCGGACAGTCTATCTCGGGGATCCAATTTCTTTCCCGAGGTCAAATTGGCAAGTTGGTGGGTGAGGTTCCCTGTGAGCGGTTATATCCACGGGAAATGTCATTACCGAAACTGAGCTTGGCCAGTCCGTGTGAAAGGCACACGGCCACGCCTCGCCGCGGGCCTATTCCTCGTCTTTCATCTCGGTTCGATGTATGAAGCGAAACTGCGATGAAGCGGAAACTGTCTTTCACAGACAGCATCAACTCACTGGAAGCAGCAAAGGAGTCTTTCTCTGACCCCGACAACTCCACTCCAAAGTCGACATGGACTTGGCCTACACGCCGACGGTATGACCAAGATGCATCGATTGTCTTCATCGGGCCCAGGGCTACTGGAACCTCTAGCCTGGCGGTTATTGCAGCCTCGATCCAGGGATGGAAAGTGATTGACTGTGACCGCCGTTTCGAAGAAGTTACGGGCTCGACGAAACAACAATACCACAGTGCACATGGTGTCGAGTCTTACCGGCGGCGGAAACTTGAAGTGGTTCGAGAAGCATTGGAGTCCAACACCAAGAACTGCGTCTTTGCCTGTGGCACTATTGCTGCACGAGAAAAAACGGACTTCTTCATGAGATATGCGAGACATCACCCTGTTGTGTATGTCATGCGAGAGCAGAAGCTGATCCAGGATTACCTGGGTCTCGCCGATGATGAAGGCTGGAAGAGTGCTCTGGATCATATGCATTCATTCTTTCGACAGCGTAGCAATATCGAGTTCTTCAACCTGGACGAAGGTCAAGAGCCGCTATGGCAAACAACATTGACGCTCTTTCTTGAAAAGAAAAGGTTCCCAGGCTCCGGACAATTGGTGTGCCCTCTGATTCTGCGCAAGACTTGCGCACATGTTTCGCTGTTACTTCAGAACGTGTTCGGGCCCTTATCACCAACCAATTACCAAGGCAGTTCGCAAGTGATTCCGCCCTCTGATATCGAGTGGCGTCGAGGCTCCCATGTCCTTCGCGTTGGTCTGGATGACGTGAAGCGCGGCGTGGATCATATTCACGCACTCGACTCGGACCACGATGCAGTTCAGCTGTGTGTCGCGCCCAGGGACCATGAGTGGCAGTCATTGTTACTACAAGATACACTAGCATGGGCCGTCGCGACTCTTCGCAGGTATCTCGACGTACCAGTCATTGTTGACATCAGCCGTCCAGCTGTTTCGACGAAACCAAGTCCGGGAGCATACCTAAATATGCTGCGCCTAGCCCTTCGATTGGCCCCAGAGTATCTGACAATTGACCTCGGGGCAGAAGACAACAACATCAAGGAGATTACGCAAGCCAAAAGCTTCACTAAGATCATCGGTTGCTACCACCAAGAACACCCGGAGGACGACTTTTGGAACTCTGCAGTCCTGATCCGCGTGTATCATCGAGCACGAGACTTGGGCTGTGACGTGGTCAGCATCTCTTGCCCCTGCCAATCTTTCAACGACAACATCAAATGTCGTCAGGTATCAGAGACGATAGCACGACTCGGGCTGCAAACTCCCATCATTACCTTCAACACTGGAAGCCTCGGCCGTCTCTCGCAGGTACTCAACGACTGTATGACACCTGTCATTGACGAAAATCAAGGCAAAAATGAAAAATTCGGGCTCACTTCCTCTCGTCAGTTGAGGGCAATCTGGCATGGGTTAGTCCCCGATAGCAGACCCATGTACTATGTTTTTGGGGCCGAAGTCAAACAGAGTCTCTCCCCCGCCATGCACAACGCAGGTTTCTCCTTCAGTGGCTTGCCCTACACGCATCAAGCCTGCGAGACTGTGCAGGTAGGTGTAGTGGGGCAGATCTGCTCCCAGGAATCCTTCGGCGGTGCAAGTATCAGTCTTCCATTCAAGTCTGAAGTCCTGGCATTGGCTGCCAGACAAAGCACTGCGGTCAAGCTCATTGGAGCCGCCAACACGCTCATTCCTGACAGAAGCGCCTCTAGACCCCAAAACAGTCATCAGGTCCGGCTAGACAACACTCACGCGAAAATCCAGCTGATGGCCGAGAACACAGACTGGATCGGCATCTACGTCTGCATAGCCAAACATTGTACGCCTGCAAACCACATCACCAAGCACACCTCAGCGCTTGTGATTGGTGCAGGCGGTATAGCTCGTGCTGCGATCTATGCACTGGTGAGGCTTGGAGTGGGCAATATTTTCATCTTGAACAGAACAATCAGCAATGCTTGCAAGGTCAAAGAGCACTTCGAGAGCATAGGCGACGACCTGGAGAGATCGGATCGGCATTCGAGCCCGGCCGTCCCCTCATTCCATGTGTTCCGGTCCCCTACCGAACCCTGGCCTGAAGGTGCCAATTTACCCAGTGTCGTCATTTGTGCAATACCTGTCCGAGCTGATGAGGGAACGACCGAATACCCGTCTGAGCTGCGCGACGATTGGTTTGGTAGTGCTACAGGAGGTTTGATCGCAGACGTGAGTAATACCCCAGACTCAAACTTAACGTCCACAGCCACTAAACCTTTTACAGCTTTCGTGGAAACGTCGCGCAACGACACTCGGGGAACAACTACGAGAAGCAAAGTTCCGAGGATGGGCTAGGATCGACCCCATCGAAATACTCTACGAGCAAGGTTGCGCTCAATTCGAACTTTTCACCAATAAAAAGGCGCCACGGAAAGCGATGTTGGACGCTTTTCTGGAGCAATATAATGCTACCTATACTGTATAGCCATGGATTTTAGATCGGTGTTGGGGATTGGGAAATGAGAAGGAGCTGGGTATGGTGTCAGCACGGAGTCTACTCCTCTTACGACGTGTACTTCGACTGCGACATAAGCAGTCTAAAGCACACTCTCGCGTGCTGCCTCCAGTATGTAAGCATAGATGATATGATAGAAGAGTATTGCAACGTTAAATTGTCTTCCTTCAAGTCATATTAAAGGATAAGTCGTTCAGAACAGTCTGACTGCCTCCCAAGCGGAACAACGAGTCGGATAGCTTTCTCTCCAGGGCACGGATAAATATATTGTGAAGGACTTATAAGTGACCTACGGGGCAGCTGGTCCTTTGGATCCACGGGTAAGATCTCTGGAAGTCCTCGCAAGTGGGGGAAGGCATACAAGGCCATGGTCGAGCTGTTGATGATGGAAATTCCAAGCTGGACAATTTCGACTTTCAATTTCACTGCCCAAACTGACAGCGTTAGCAAAAGCAAAGCCCCTTTTTCAGGACATCAGCCTACGGACACAAAACTTGTTTTGACACCATGGGCGAAGTTACACAAACCGGTACTACTAGAGTGCCGACAAACAGCCTATTTAGCCTTCAAGGCAAGACTGTCATCGTCACGGGTGCAACTGGAGGTATCGGCCTGCCTGTTGCTGTAGCGCTGGCTGAGTCTGGGGCATCGATCGTTTCAATCCAGCTCCCCGGTGATACGAACTCGGAGAAATTGCGGAAGGCCATTGAGCAGGCAACAGGGGGGCAAAACATTAAGCAATTTGAGTGCGACCTCCTCGATTCAACGTCAATAGCGGACTGCTTCGAGCGGATCTGGACGGCAGGAGTCATACCTGACATACTCTTTCACGCTGCGGGCATCACGCATCGATCCATGGTGGCAGAGACCAGCGTCGAAACTCTGAACAAGGCAAGCGAACCGTCCCGGGAGGCTTCATCCTTGGTGATACTAATGGTTTGTGCAAGGTTGTCGACCTCAACATCAAGGCGGCATACCTGGTATGCCAGGCTTTTGGTCGGCAGATGCTTAAATTAGGCAGGAGAGGGAAGATCATCACCATCGCTTCCATGGCCGCCGAGCTAGTACAGACCAATGTCTCGGTCTATTCCTGCAGCAAGTCATTTGTCAAGAGTATGACTCGGGCCATGAGCAACGAGTGGGCCAGTAAAGGTATCCAATGCAACTCGATCAGTCCCGGATGGATCCAGACAGGCATGTGTGAGGATTTGTCTCAAGATCCTGTCTTTTCCGACTACGTCCGTCAACGGACGTCGTCGCAGAGATGGGGACAGCCAGATGATTTGAGAGGCGCGGTGATCTTTCTCGCCAGCTCCGCCAGTGACTTCATTACCGGAGCAGATATTCTGATTGACGGTGGTGTGCTTGGGAGATGAAATGTCAGAATATGAAATTCAAATTTAAGCCTGAGTTACTGGCAACAGAATCGTCGCCGTACGACGGATGGGTCTAGACTAGAAGCTGTTCCACTCTCGGCAACCTATTGGTTCTTTTGGATGTGAGCAGTATAGAAAATCATCCCACCGAGGCCACTTTCTTCTTTGGAAAGTATATGCAGAGGAACGTTCTCCTCAACGCCGGAGACATGACGTATTCTATTTACCATGATCGATGGAGAACAAGTGGTATTCTTCTACGGACTCGAATCAAATCTAGATGATTGCAAGTCAGCCATCCACAGCCTCTCTTAGAGTAGGCATCGAGAGCGCTTACGTATTTCCCTCCGTCGACTCGAAGGATGATTCCTCTGTTTGGATACGTCAGTCACCATACAAGAGAATCCACGGAGTTAGATTCTCACGTCTGAAAGTCGTTGAAGTATTCAGTGGCCAGATACAGCGTTCCCTTGGCGATGTCCAGCGGAGTACAAAGCCTTCCAAGCGGTGGATGAAGGCTTGAAAAGGTTTCCGAGTCGGGCTTGTCGTTGGCAATAAAATCTTTGAACAGAGCCGTGTTGCCGATCGAGGGTGAAATACTGTTGACGCGAATGCCAAGGGGGGAATACTCGGCAGCGAGGTGCCTGGTGACCATGTCGACAGCACCTTTGCTGGCACCGTACCAGGTCAACCCTGTAGTTGGGTTCTCTGTGATACACGAACTAATGTTGATGATGTTTCCCGCCTTCTTCTCCAGGAAATACGGCATTATGGAATTCGTGGCGTGGAATATGCTCCTGACATTGACGTCGAACACCTCTGCACAAGAAGCGGATGAGACGAGAGGACATCCATGCAGGGGAGGAGTGAGTGGTACGTACTGTCGTACTCGGCATCAGACACTTCCAGGGTAGCCTTTCTTCGATATGTCCAACCGGCGTTGTTGACCAAGACGTCGAGTCCTCCAAATGTACTCTTTGCCACCTCCAGCGCCTTGTCCCAATCGCTCCGGCGGGTAACATCCATATGTACAAGTTCTGCGTGATAATCCTGGGCTTTCAAGTCATCCACGACTCTGAACCCCGGTTCCAGTAAGCCTGCGAGCAATGAACGCAAAAACACCAACGTCTGAAATCTCACCGTTGGCCCCCGACTGCATTGATATCCGCGACCAATACTTTGGCGCCTTCTTCGGCGAAAAGCCTCACGATTCCTTCGCCGTAGCCTGGATCATGATGAGCAGTCTGTTCTAGTGGCATTCGGTGGCAAAACATCTACTGACCACTGCCCCCTCCCGTGACAAGTGCCACCTTTCCGTCCAAGAGTTGCTTTGGTGCCATATTGCGGAGTGGTCGTTGTCGAGAGAAGGTAGGTATGAGCTTAATGTCTTGCTAAGTTGCTACCTGCTCGCGCGAGAAGAGAGCAAAGCATATAACTTATAAAGACCGCTCTACATCAGAAGATTGTGCTAAATCGACCTCGGTTGCCGTATTCTTTTACACTGGCAGCAGTGCCCTCCCCAGCGGGAACGCGACCCCATGAGACGGGGTCCTGGAAGTTGCATGGGCCAAGACTGCAAAGAGGACCCACTTCACGCTAGAGGATGAATTCATACCCGACGAGAGAAGTTGACGGGACGAACAACACGAAGCTACCAGGGACATACCTTTCTTCGGTTTGGGTTTACACATCCAGCAAAAGTGAGCAGAAGTGAACAGAGACAGGACAATAATTTGATGCACTCGAGCATTCTAGCCTTGGCTGGCGGCATGTTGGATGCTACTTGTCTAACGATCTAAGCGGCAGCTACTACTTTGGATGACTCTCGTTCGCGCACCAAGTCATTACACATGGTTAGGACAGTATGACTGTCAATGTGCCGGCCCGCCCAAAGTTCCCACTGGCGAGCAAACTGATGTCCGGACACCAGGAAGCCGGGTATCACGGTCCACGATGCCTCCATCGCAGCCTTGATGTTTCGAGTGACGGGTGGATGATAGCACATGTCCAAAAGGATATTCTGTTGCTGCCGGCCACGTTGGAGGAACTGTCCCAGAATGTCACGGCAGGCAACTTCGGTGGGAGAGGTGGGCTCGAAGTCCGGGACGGTGCATATGATGTATCGAGGGCATTGTAATGTCTCGGCCTGTTCGAGACTGGTAACATGCACCAGCCGTGGCCTACTGAAGTGCCTGTAGGCTTCCACGTCTGCCATCAATGCTGCGACTTCATTGTCATCTCGATTGATGATGTAGATGGTTGAGCAGCCAAGGCCTGCTGCGAGTGCGTAAACTGCGCCTCTGCTGGCGCCCCCGGCACCATACACCACGGCTGTATGTTGTCCACTGTTCTCGTTCTTCTCTGTTGCGTTGACTGCGTTTCTGATGCCCAACCAGTCTGTATTTGTACCGTGGAGTTTGCCACTGGGGGTGCGGACCACAACATTACAGGCACCGATGTCCTGGGCAAAGTCGTCCACGGAATCTAGAAGCGGTATGATTGTGCGCTTGTGTGGCATCGTCACTATCCCTCCGGCAAAGTCGTCGCGCCGGAAAAGGGTCATCACATCGTTGACATCGCTTAACCGCAGAAATTCGCAAGTCCAATCAAGCCCCAGAGAGCCGGCGATGTAATTGTGAATTGCTGGACCTATTGAGTCGCCGCCAGGTCCACCAGCGATGTAGACGTTGTGCTTCGAAGAATGCTGAGCCATGTCGCCGTGGTTTTTTTTTGAAGTGATCAATGCTGGCCGATTCGCAAATATCAACCATCTTCCATCAACGGGGTCAAAATACATACCAAGTATCTCCTGAAAGGCGAAGGCTCTCGAAAGACCGGTCAGCAGGGAATAGCTGAAAGTCTATTTGCCGACACGTATATTCGGATAAACTCATAGGTACCTAGTTCGTGGCAAAATAGTGCCTCCAAGTTTCCCAAAACTCATTGACCCGGAGTCGAACCTGGATTCTTCACTCATGTTTTCAATCCCATCCGTCTGGATAGGTCTCATACGAACGTCAAAATGGCTTGTCCCGGGACCGTACTGATCGGAGGAATCTATCTAAAGCTTTCTTTAGACGTCGCAAATGCAATACCGATTGCATTTTACCCGACAAAGCCTCCGCTTCTTTGAGAGTTCAGCCGAAATGGCTCGGCCTCTCCAAGTTCCAGGAGAACACGACGACAAGATACAGATGGCCGCAATCCTGCACTCAGCGGTATAGGACTTTGCCGGGATTTAATGCCCCGTGGGGTCCCCATGCTGGAGGTATCACCAAGAATCCCCCCGGAAATTGCAGGCACAACATGTACCGACGCTTGAAAAATACAATATCATTCCAGAAGTCCGGGTTATATAGTCCGCTGGCCACCTTGACGAAGTTGGTGATGCCCTTTCGCTCGACGGATTATAAATCTCCGCTGCTCGCTCGCTCCTAAATCATTTCTCTGATCTTTTGGCTAAGCGCGTTGGTCCCGTCATATCGAACTGAACATTCCTCTATCATGGGTCGCCAACCTTTCCTTGGGCTCCGTGGGGCAAAGCTCAACACGGTAGTGATGATTGTAGCGGGAATGGAATTCTTGCAAGTCCCATACTATGCCTGTCAGCGGTGCGCTCTAACAATATGTGGACAGACTGTTTGGATACGACCAAGGTGTGATGGGCGGCCTTCTCACTTTACCCTCTTTCACCAACGTGTTCCCCGAGATCTGTACAACGACAGGTTGCACTGCGAACATGACGCCGTCTGAGAAAAACAATCAGTCGACCATTCAAGGTGACTCAACCATCCTTCCCACGAGTACCTTGTCAGTTTGTTGTCTGACGCCAATATATGTCAGGGGTCGCCATCTCCTGCTACACCCTTGGCTGTGCTGTGGGAGCCTTCCTGGCCATGCGATTTGGCCAGATCACGGGCCGCCGCTGGGCCATTTTCATCGGTTGCTCAGTGGTATCCATCGGGGCAGTGCTCCAGTTTTCTGCCTTTGGGCTTCCTCAATTCGTGGTCGGGCGGGTTATCTGCGGCATGGGCACGGGTATCAACACGTATGTGTCTGTGTCCTTCTCTGCTACTGACCACAAACTTTTGGACACTTAAGTTGACTCGATGTGTGTGCACAGCTCTACTGTCCCAGTTTGGCAGGCTGAGACAACCAAGCCTCACCAGCGCGGACCGGTCATCGCGTTCGAGACCTCCATGGTCATCGCGGGCGTCATGGTCAGCTATTGGATCGACTTTGGCCTCTCTTACGCGGAGCCAAGCTCTGCGGCATGGAGAGTTCCGGTCGCGCTTCAACTGGTGTTCGCCTTGATAGTCTTGGGCATGATTCTGGTCATGCCAGAGTCTCCTCGGTGGCTCATTTGCCAGGACCGGCTGGAAGAGGCCGCCGCGGTCGTCAGTGCTCTCTACGATCTGCCCGAGGAGGACCCACTCGTGGCCGACCAGCTACAAGCAATCCGTGCCATACAGCAAGTCGGCAGCAAAGCTGGCATCCTCGAAATGTTCACCCAAGGGCCCCTCAAGAACCGCACCCGCACCATGTTGGGCGTAGGTATCCAGGTCCTCAGTCAGCTCTCCGGCATCAACATCATCACCTACTATGCCGCCACCATCTACGAAAACGAGATTGGACTGACGCCATTCGTGTCGCGGCTATTAGCCGCCGGTAACGGGACGCAGTACTTTGTGGCGTCGCTTTTCTCTGTCCCCATCATCAAACACTGTAACCGACGGCCCGTCATGATGATGGTGGCCTCTGGAATGAGCTTGTCCATGGTTGTCCTCGCCATCCTGAACAGCATCGGTGGCCGGGGACCAGGGATTGGTGCGGCCGCTTTCCTCTTTGTCTTCAACACCTTCTTTGGCATTGGTTATGCGCAGTTGTCCTGGCTGTATCCTGCCGAAGTGACACCGTTGTCCGTCCGGTCGCAGGCAAACGCCCTGTCCACGGCGTCAAACTGGCTGGGCAACTTCATGGTTGTCATGATCACGCCCGTGGCTTTCAATAACATCGGCTGGAGGACGTATATCATCTTTGCCATCTTCAATTTTGCCGCCGTTCCCGTCTTTTACTTGTTCTTCCCTGAAACCCGTGGCCGTTCTCTGGAGGAGGTCGATCTCATTTTCCGCCAATCCAAAAACTTGCGCCACGCCGTCCAACTCGGCTTTACCATGGATAGGCATTTCGATCACAAGGGCAACTTGTTGAAGAGCATGGTCCAAGATGTTCAAGGTGAGGGAAGCCCGGCAAAGGATGATTTCACCGTCACCGAACACCGTGAGGTTTCCCCTAAGACCTGACCATCTCGAGCCGGGTTAAGGTTCTGTGCATGGTAAAGAAAGGGGTGAGAGAGAACGTCGCCAGGGGATTTCGTAGGTAGAAAAGAGACAAAGTGTCACGAGGGAAGTCCGTACATGCAAAAGATTTCCGGGGAAAGGAATGTAGTCAAGGATCAGGCGGTGCTGTACTAGTCCACGGCATTCATGATGTTCACTATTCAGCACCCTTGAATCATAGATCGCTGGTATTAAGAACAATTGCATATCCTGCTAAAACTGCATACTAGGAAGAGTCGGGACAGTCTCTGGACTGATCTTACACATGAAACTGCCCGTGTACGCTCGTATTTGTCTTCGCCTTTGTCGTTGGCATTGTCGTTGGCATTGCCAGTGTCATTGTCGTCGCACGTCGGATATCGAATGTGGTTGATGTGGTTGTCGTCAAATGAAACATTAATCAACTAGTTTTGTTGAGGCAGGTGAGGCGACTATCCTACGTCAGACGAGGCAGGTGTGCCGGCTACACTCTGTACCCGTCCACGTCCTCTACATACCTCAGTCGAACCTTTCATTTGATCGTGAACTCGATTGTCTTCAGAATCTCATTTGCTCGCTCTGTGTGTGTGTGTGTGTGTGTGTGAGAGAGAGAGAGAGAGAGAGAGAAACTGAGATGAGAATCGCAACGGACGACACAGCTACAACTACAACTGTAATAGCACCATCATCACGACTGACGGCAAAGGCAAGGCAAGGCAGGGTAAGGTCAGACTGTTTAAGTTTTGGGAAAGAATGTGCTTTCATTGCACTACTTGATCCATTCAAGGATATTACGATGTCTTTGTTTCTCGATCTCATGAGCCCCTCTCAGACTCCAGGAGTCGCCGATCTACCATTTCATTACAAAGTATTCCGGATGGGACGACGTATATGTCGCTAAAATCCCCATTCTTCCCACCGCCAATTTCGTCCTTCCTTCTGCTGTCTTCGCCACGATGGCGGCATCCCTCGACGAAGAGGACTCTCATACATGCGAGAGACATCACTTATTTCACGCCAGGAGATACCAACTGCCGATACAAAACAATGGACAGACACAAATGATGTTTGAGGAGTGACGTTGGGTCGAATCTTCTGTTCGACGACCGCAGCCATCCTGTCGTAAACCACTTCTCTCTGCAACGACGTCCGCTTAGAACTGCTCTTTCTCTCAATCCGGGAGGGAAGGTCGATAAGAGCCGTCACCGCCGCCGCCGCCGCCAAACTTCTCGAATCGGCCCTTCGGTCATTCCATTTATCCTCGTCGTCGACAAGTATTTCCATGTGCCGCGGCCGGCGTTTTCCTTCCTCCCCAGAGGTTTGACATCTTCCAAGGGACGACCAAAGCTTTCTCTTGGCTGGGGCGCCTTGCACGACGGTTGTCACCGTCGTAGTTAGTGGTTGTGGTCTTGGGGGACTGTGGTTCGGGAGGGAGAAGGCCAGATCGACGGAAGAGAAGACTAGGTTATCCAAGCGGTGACTTCCGTCTTCGTTTAGAAGAATATTTGCAGCTCGCGTGCATGTCGAAGTGATGCCAAAAGAGACGCCTTATTGTAACACACGGATGAAGTTGCAGTGCTGAAATCGACTCCAACTTTCACACGCACATCACCGACCAGACCAGACCAATGCACGGAGGGACATCGTCAAGATCTTGAACCTAAAGGGTTTGGAGACGCTGAGCTGTCTCTTCCAGTGTGCTAACCCAGGTCTCAATGTCGTCGTCGTCCTCTTTCTCACATTTAACACAGACCACTTGACAAAAGCCGACGATGCGAAAGTCTTTCCCCCTCGATTTTATTTTGTTTCGACAGTTTGGGTTTGTGCATTTGATTGGCCCTGTCTTTAATTTTTCCCCTTATTTGCTCTTCCTCGATCCTTTCTGAGCGCCTCCTTGCCGCGGCCAACAAGCCGAATCTTGGTGCCCAGGCCCTTTGTCTTCTCACCTAGGCGGCAGACTTTTTGCTGCCTATGAAAACACAACGTCAGTACATCTCAGAAGCCGCCTGTGACAAAGGAATTCACTCACAACGCTCGCACATTGTGCTTCGGGTACGACTTCTGGAGCTCCAGATAGTCGACCGAGATGGTCGAAGCCGCAGGATCATTCGCTGTTGAGGCGATTACCCGCCTCAACAGGTCCAAATCTGCGGCATTCAGGGGTCCAGGAGTGGGGCTTGGTGCCCTTTCCCTTTCCCTTACCCTTCCCACCCTTCTTCTCGTTGTGGTTGCTGTTCTTTTTCTTCTCCGCACCCATCGTGTCGTTGACTGGCTCGTTGCAGGTGGAGATTGACGTCTGATTGTTGGTGAAATCAGAGGAATGTTGTCGTTCCCTCAAGACTCCTCTGTCGACATCCCTCCCAACAAAGGTCGTTTTTATATATATATCCCATCTCCTGGGATATCGATGAATATCACATCGCGCTGTCATTGCGTGTGTGGATATCAGAGGCCCCTATGAAAGGAGCCAAGATATCATTTCTGAATGAATTTGAAACGAACGTTCTGAAATCGAGACGGAGGAGGTGATAGGGAACTGGTAAAGCAGACCGGAGAACGTCGCTCCGTGCGAGAGGGGGTACTGTTCCTGCCCGCTGTCTTCCTCTTCTCCTTCTTCTTCTTCTTCTTCTTCTTCTTCTCCCTCCTCCCTAGCGTCAGGATGTGATGTGGAACTGGTAAAGCAGACCGGAGAACATAGGTCCTTCGTGGGAGAGTTTGAATGTGACCGAAGGACATTGTCTAACGCTGGAGGGTCGATGACGCCGTCGAGGTCGAAAACCTCCCTCAACTCCCGCATGACGGCGGGCCTCCTCTTCCGTGGCCAAGCCTCTCCAGAGGACTGATGCTCCTTCCCCAGATGCATATTCTTTGCTGAGTCTGAGGAACTCGGTGACCCCCACCACGTTGGGCAAAGTTCTCTGCATAGGTGTTTGCCGCAAGGTGGAATCGGTCTAACGCCAGAGAGTCGACTACTGCGTCGAGGTCGAAAACCTCCTCCCTCAACTTCCGCATTACAGCGAGCCTCCTCTTCGTATTGATACTCCTTCCTCAGACGCATATTCTTTGCTGAGTCTGAGAAACTCGGTGACCCCTACCACACTGAGCAAAGTTTTCTGCATCGCTGTTTGTCGCAAAATGGAATCCTGGATCAGGCCCCAGTCGCAGCCCCAAAGGATTTGATGGCAATGACAACGGCAAGTTGCAAGTCAAGACTCAAGCCAACAGTGTGACGTGTTGTCCTGGAGGACCGCAGCTGGCAGCCCAAGACGAGTCAGCTGGTTCGTCCCTGGGGGTCGCACCAGGGAAAAGGGCGTGCGGAAGAGAAGATTAGGGACGATGAGGAGGAGGAGGTGGTGGTGGTGGGGAGAAGGTTCCACACTGGGAACCTGAATGAAGGCAGCCGTTGTGCCACCGGTCCCTATCCAATGGGTGATTTTCAGAGGAACCACAGGAACACGGTCGGTGACAGTGTAGTTTCTCCACCCAGATACGTCTTCCAGGCATGATCGTTCCTAGGTATGTTCGTAGCGAACAACCCAGACCAGTTCGTTCATGGTGACGTGTTTGCTCTGAGCCCTTGAGCTGTTCTGTCGCCGGATGAAGAGCTCTCAATTCGCGGCCTCCATGTCTTCAACACAATCTTCCTGGGGCGACGATGATTTTCGTCTATCGCAACAACAACAAGTTCTGTTCCTCGAAAGCCTAAGTTCCGATAGGTGCGGGCGAGTCTTCGAGTCGCGATTGTCCAGACACAGGAAAATGACGCCGTATGGTAGCATACGGAGTCACTGTTTGGCATTGGATCTGGTTGTTGTTGACTCGGTCATAGGGACGCGTCGATCAAAAAGAGAGTTCGTCCTCTGTGACGCGCTCTCGGCCGCCAAACCAGTGGTGGCGGCGGCGGCGGCGGCGGCGGCGGTGGCGGCAGAGAGGCCAGAGATGGAATCATCGTTGTCAACATGGTCCTCTCGCCGTCGTTGACGTTGTTGTTGGTGACTCGGTCTTTTTGACGCGTTGATCAGATAAAGAGTTTGTTCTCTGTGACGCGCTTCTCGGCCTCCCAAGCCAGTGGCTTTGGAGGCGGTGCGAGAGGCGGAGATGGTGGCGGTGGCAGACGAGACGCAAGAGAGGAATCGTCGTCATCATCATCATGATCCTCCTCTGGTCTTGTTGTCGTCGTCGTTGTTGTCGTTGTCGAGGGAAGAACTTTTTCATTCGATGAGGCTTGAGAACTCAAGAAGAACTCTTGTTCTGATTTGTCTGAATAGTTGCCTCTGTGCCGAATCCTGCGTACCAAGATTGAAATCATATATATAAATACATTCGTTGTCATGAATGTATTTGTGGAGGTTTGCTTTTTGGGTTTGAAGTGTGTGGTGCAGTGTGGTGTGTGGCTGCACCACGAGGAGGTTTCAAGGTTCGAGGTCGAGGTACAGAGGGTTTTGATGTTGTGATGTTCTTTGTTGGATGCAGTGTTCTTTTGTTGGTTGCAATGTTCTTTTGTTGGTTGCAATGTTCCATGTTGGAGTGGTGTTGTTTCTTTGTGGATGCGCCGAGCATTGTCATGCACACTGCGCTCTTCCCTCTCCTCTCCATCGGTGCTGCCAATGAGTTGCAACGCGCAAGATCGAGCGAGGAGAGGAGCGAGACTCATTTCACAGATGGAGAGGAGAGAGAAGAAAGAAGACAGAGAGAGAGGAAAGGTAGGTTGTTGTGCTGCTGTTGTCGTCTGCAGATGTGTTCCGCTGGTGTTCAGGGGTGTTGCAGCCTTGTGTTGTTCTGTGCTGTGCTGTGCTGTGCTGTGCTGTGCTGTGCTGTGCTGTGCTGTGCTGTGCTTGTTCTGTGAGAAGACAAGAGGAATGTCGCAGAGAGAAAGAGAGAGAGAGATGCAGAGGGCGCGAGGGGGGGTTATTTATAAGAAACTGTTGGTCGCGATTCACGGTATGAATCACTCTCGTAACTGCTCGCGACACCGTATTTACTGATGTACTGCTACTTTCGTGCAGTATGCAATACTGAATCGCTCGGGAACAACTGCCTGTTGTTAAGAGAAGCACGGCAAATGACTCACCCTGAGGTTTAGTACAGTATACACCGTGAAGTGTAGAGAGAGAGAGAGAGAGAGAGAGAGAGAGTAACGTAGTATAACTTGTCACTGCTGATACTATGAACAGCAAATAATGAAGATGTCGCGAACGGTACACACCAAGTATCGTGAATATCGCGTTGACTTGTACTGTGTGACTATCGTACTGTCGCGATTGTTGTAAACACTGCGAACCCGGTGAACGTCCGTCAGTCACTGAATGCGTGTGATGATGCGAGGTATTGGGGAGTCATCAACATACATACCTGATCCACAGACTGGTACAGTATGAATATTACTTTCTCAATACCTGATACGTCGACTCACCCAGTCACATACCGAGTCTCTGGGTACCCACACAGCCCGATGCACGTGGAAGCCTCCGCGACACAGTGACACAGGCGAGACAGTGAGATACAGTACTGTAGATAGGTATCGGAGGTTGTTGGCATTCGTACAGTCAATCATTCATTCATCCATCCATCCATCCAGTCGGTCGGTCGTTCGTGATGTGGATACCATCTTGAATCATATTGCGACCTATAGTCAGACACTCAGACCCACTGGTGCACAAGGACTCAGTCAGGCTAGCTAGAATCTAAGAACATCCAAACGGACAACAGCAGACAAGGATACCTACCCAGGTAGATTAGAGAAACTTGATTCGATGTCTGATGTATTATGTACGTGTGTAGAATGATGATCTCGATCTCGATCTCGACCAGGACCAGAGGGCAGCGTAGGGTATCTTGATAATGCATTCCATACCCCAGTACCACAAACCTGCCTTCGTACAGGGACATACCTGAGGTATCTCTCCTGCGCCTTGTTAGCTCGGCCTTTGCTTTGCTGTGTCTTGTCCCTCGCCGTGTCCAAATGCAAAGACCAGCTCGTACTCCGTCCTCTGACTCGACACAGACCAGCAAGCCAGCAAGCTCAAGCAGCTCTCAATTTGACACCATTCAATCGTTCTTCTTCCGATCTCCTTCCCCCCTCTTCACTCGCGGCAGAAGAAGCAGCTTGGGTCTTCCGTACACGCCACTGCCACTCCCACAACACAGGCAAAAAGCTCCACAGATCAAAGTCGGGCCACAAGACGTCCAGAAACACAATCTGCGTGTCTTGCGTGCACTGCCACAACATGAAATCACTCAATCTTCCTACACCACTCGTACGGACGAGCAAGTCTATAGGCGGATCGTTGGCCGTGTACATGTGTGAGTTCAGTGTTTCCGCCGTAATCAGTTCAGGGGAAGGGTATGTCTCGGTCTGACTCTGACCTTGACCCTGATCCTCACTAGACAGCGGCGAATGTACTGGTTTCGTGTCGGGGGAAAGCGGAGTAGACTCAAATCGCGGTGAGCTCGTCGTCGTCTTTGCAGTGTTGTTGTCGTCGTGTTGCAACGTTGTGGAAGTAGATACAGACGAAGTGTCTTGTTCGTGTTCGTGATCCTGGTCGGAATGCGAGTACGACGATAATGAAGTCGTGCTGGAACTGGTCGACGGTGATTGCGATTGCGAGCGCAGCCCACGCAAGTCAGGAGGTTGGAGATATGAAGACGAGAGCGTGTTGTCTTTTTGTTCATGACTCTGGTGCTGTCGTTGCTGCTGAGTTCGTATCGTACTCGCTATCCTCTCTTCTCTAAATGGACTTCTCTGCACGTCCGCCGGCGGCAGAGGTCTCGAGTACTCTTCCACGGTATCCCGGATCGCCGACGTGATTTCCTCCCTGCTCGTATATGGAAAGCAAATGTTCAGCACGCATCCGCTGTTGTGCGATGTCATCTGTATCGCTCGGTCCACGGCCTCGAGGACGTCCGGCTTGATGAGCTCTCTCTGTCCCAGCACGCGGATCCGAGCACCGTACCGATCGAGCAGTTCGCCGTGCTGCACGAGCTGTTTCAGTTTGATCTTGGCCATGTCCATGAGGGCGTCAACCTCGTATTTGGTGCGCTTAAAGTTCTCGATGCTGAAGGCGTAGATGGTGACGTGCGTCACCCCGGCTTTGTAGCATACTTCCAGGATCCTCGCCAGCGCTTCGAACCCCAGGTTGTGCCCTTCGACGGTTTCTATTCTGTGGGTTTTGGCGTACCGCCTGTTCCCGTCCATGACAAAGGCCACATGTTTCGGCATCGGGCCTTGACGCAGCGCGCCTATGAGGAGTTCTCGGAGTTGGTTCAGGGCCCATTCTGCCGGAGGCGAAGACAGGAGCCACCGGCGAAGGTGAGACATGTGTCTGGAGGTCATTGTGTCGATGTTGCGCAGAAGGTACTTTCAGGTGGAAGCACGGCGGACTGCAGAGCGTGGAGGGGAGACGTCCAGGACCAGCACTCGCTCACCAGGCGGTATCCGTGCTCGTACTCGGGAGGAAGGAAAACAGTAGCATAGATAGAATAGAAAGTCGACACAGGAAAGGAACAAGAGCGCAAGGCAGGCAACAGTCTATATATCTGTCTACAAGGACACAATACTTGGCCTTGGTGTAGAAAGTACACGTACGTAACTATCAGAACAAGCTGCGCCAGCTTTTTCCGACTTTCGCTTCTTGGACTCTGAATCGGGTGATGATTGACTTCAAGCCACCACCATCTCGACAGACTCTATTTTAGTACCATCCAAAGTACAACACACAAGGACATCCACAGCACAGCGAGATCCCATGATACAATCTAGATCCCACCGAAACAGTCGTCCATGCAATATATGTTCATGCACGACAGCACAGCCAAAACATGCCATTTGCTCAAGAAGAGAGTCATTTTATAACCTCGCTAAAGTCTGCACAAAGAGAAAGACCATCCTATATTTCCCATCCAATTTCATCGGTCGGATACTCGTGCACTCTCCTGTTCGCCCCCCCGACCACCTTGTGGAAGTAGAACGTCAGGAAGCTTAATCCCAACGCCACCTTTAGGACCGACTTCTTTCTCCTTCTTGGGCTGAGGGCTGCCTCGACCACCGCTGTTGTTGTCATTCTTCTCCTCCTCTTCCTGTAATTGAACTTCCAGTCGCTTCAACTTCTCTCCCCGCAGAATCTTCAAGATTTCTTCCTTATCCAGTGTCTCAAACTCAAGAAGAGCATCCTTCAAAGCTTCCAATTCCTTTCTCTTTTCCTTGACAATCTTGTCTGCTCTCTGTCGTCCACCTTCCACAATTTCACGGACTTCCCGCTCGATTTCTTGCTTGGTCTCGCTCGACAGGTTGTTGTAATCTGAATGCAGATCGACATTGCCGAGCTTCGGTGAGTATCCAAACTGGGTGACAAGGTGATAGGCAACACGGGTCGCTTGTTGGACATCTGACGCAATACCACTCGATACCTTGTTCGGACCATACACCAACTCCTCTGCTGCTCGTCCACCCATCGATACATCAATGTCGCTGAGGTATTGGTCGTAGGCATAGCTCACAGCATCCATTTCAGGGAGCTGATGGGTCACGCCGAGAGCATGACCACGCGGGACGATGGTCATCTTGTACAGTTCCTTGCTTCCAGGGGTGAAAAGGGCGACCAGGGCATGACCGGCTTCGTGATATGCAGTCATCACCTTGTCCTTTTCTCGGATATGTCTGGACTTGTTCTCGGCACCGAGCAAGATCTTGTCTCTAGCCCACTCAAAGTTCTGAGCATTGACCTTCTTGTACTTCATTCGAGATGCATGCACAGCGGCCTGATTACACAGATTCTCGAGTTCGGCACCAGACATTCCACTAGTTGCGCGACCGAGGCTGGTGGCGTCAACATCTGCGGCAATGGGCATGTTCCTCATGTGGTGCTTCAAGATCTCAATACGGCCTCTAACGTCTGGCAGAGGAACCGTAACGTGGCGATCAAAACGCCCAGGTCGAGTAAGTGCTTTGTCGAGGGATTCCGGATAATTTGTGGCGGCGATGAGGATGACTCCGGTGCTAGGACTGAAGCCATCCAATTCGGTAAGCAGTTGGTTGAGTGTCTGTTTGGCGTATGCCGGATCACGGGCATTTCGCTTTCCTCCGACAGCATCGAGTTCGTCAATGAAGATGATGGCTGGGGCTTTGTTCCGCGCTTGGGCGAAGAGGTCTCGAACACGTTTCGCACCAACACCAACGTACAGTTCATCGAACTCGGATCCAGACATGTAGAACACAGGGACTCCGGCTTCACCGGCAACTGCACGAGCAAGCATGGTTTTGCCGGTACCAGGAGGACCAACCAGAAGTACACCTTTGGGCAGTTTACCACCTAGTCGGTTGAACTTGTCGGGGTTCTTCAAGAACTCCACCAGTTCCTGTAGTTCTTCCTTTGCCTCGTCGCACCCGTGAACGTCGTTGAAACGAACTGTCTGATGTTGAGGCTGGACTTCATTATTCTGTCCGACGCGGGTTCGGAAACTGCCAGTAAATTCGACGACCATGGTGAGAATAACCAACAGGAAATATGCAGCAAGACCAACCCAAAGGAACGTTCGGACCCATTTGAGAATTGTCGCGCCCCACGATTCTTCCACTACCACGTAAAGAGGTGCCTCTTTCGCGCCGGTGCCGGACTTGTTACCGGGCATGATCATTTGTCCACCATAGTTCTGTCCAGCAACTGCATGACCAACGGCTTGCAATTTCTCCGGGCTGAGTCCGCCACCTTGCGCCATTGCCCCAGTTGGAACATTGGCTCCAGGAGCAGGCACAGAGCCAGTCATCTGCAAAGCCTTGAGATACGAAGCATCTGCCGCAGGACTTGAAGCATAGCGACCGGACTGATATCTTTCAATGACAATCTTTGGCATATTTGCCCGCAGCAAAGCCGAGTAGAAAGCAGTCTGCGCCGAGGCACTAGTGGGGTTATTGTTGGCAGTCCGCTCAGCATGAGCGAGCATGTTCTGGTTGGCGGGTTGGAACGACATAGAGAACTGTCTAGCTGGGCTTCCAAAACTCGGACTTCCCCTGCGCGGAGAACCAAACAACAGGGATGTCAGGCTCGAATTGTTGCGGGTTGTATGCATCGATCGCGTGCGGGTCGCTGGAGTCGATACTCGTGGCGCACTTGTCGAGAGTGACCTCCGAAGGACTGACAGAGGAGTTTGATATGGCATTATGGCTAAACGAAGGCTGGGTGACATTGAAGGGAGTGCTCGTCGAGGATCGACATGAAGCGGTATCGCTCGCAAGCTGCTTGTCGGCACAGCCGCCATGAAATCGGGAATGAGTTGTTTCGTAGACGAATGTATCTCTCGTGCGACCGGAACGTTTCCTTCTGCTCGTCGGCTCGTAAGCCGATGGCGGCGAATAGCGGCCAAGGGAGAAGTAGTGAGTGAAGGGAGGATGTCTGGGCCGAACGCGGACAGGCTCTGAAAGATCCGAATAGTCAGCATTGGACGGTAGGCAGCCAGCAAAGTGACACTCACGGGAAGTTGAGACAGCGGAGCCTGTAGGGCCATTTGAAGGTAAGAGAAGCGGCGGGAGCCGCAAAAACAGTTGAAGGCAATCACTGAAGCAAAAATGAGAGAATGGCCGCGATACAAGAAATACAAGATGAAATAAATGGCCTCGCGGTTGTTGCCACGCTGCGAGGTGGTAGGATGTTGTCGGGATGAGCGAGCGCAGGCGGAAGGTCGACGACGAGTAGATGATGCGATTCCATCCTGTTCGTTGGTCCCGCTTCCGCACATTGACTGTCGCCACGCGCCGGGATCACGGGATGAGCACGTGATGCCGGGCCGGGACCATCGGGCTTAGTCAGCGGCGTTTCTGAGGTCTTGCAGCAGTACTGTAGGGGTACTGCGAGTACTCGTAGATTGGGAACACCTCCTACAATACACGCCAGACAGCAAGATCAAAAGACATCCCATGAATTACCATTTCAATATGCAATGCTGTTGGACGTAAGAGGTAGGCACTCTTCTTATGCTACTTTACCCACGCGGCGCTCATGCACAAATCCTTGCCCAGTCTCAATGCTATTCTTTATATGGATACAAATTCAATATGCTGTCATGAACATTCGTAAACATGATCCCTTTGACGAGCCATACCTCCTCTTCCAATCCTTCAAGGTCCGACGAAGAACTTAGAGGCCTCAATAACATCAGCATCTCCATTTGCGAAATCCCAACCGACGATGCGACTGTCTTGTGAGCAACAGACAATGCGTCGAGCGTCGAACTGGAGTTTGAATACTCGGGACACAGAAGACGGTTGGTGTTCTTGGTGCTGCCCTTGAGCCACAGGTGGTGCGGCCGCGGGTTGTTGCTGTTGAGCAGGAGTTGGTGTTTGCTGGACGGTATGTGGGAGTGGTGCTGTTGGTGCCGGAGTGTGTTGGTTCTGGTTGGTGCTGGTCACGCTTCGACTTGCTTGACTCTGCGATCCCGTAGTCTGTCCATGTGAGGATGATCTATTTTGTACTGCTTGGTTCAACGCTTGCTGAACAGCTTGCGACACCGCAGCTTGGGTGTGGGCAACGGCAGCGTTGGCGATACTCTGTGGCGTTCCACTAATACTTGCACTGGCAGCAAAGTTGGAATTGAGGTTTACCCCGTTCCTCGGGCCGTTAATAGGGGGGTTCAATAACCTCCCTACGCCCATGACATTCGACAGCCCGGCACCAAGACTGGCAAAAGATGTTCCAACAGCCTGTTGTACAATCTGCGAGGCCGACATGACTCCGGGATGAGCAGACCCTCCCGGTCCGACGGTGCCCAAAGATGGCTGCAGTACGGCGGCTGTAGCCTGAACAGGACCATTTGTGGGTTGGACAGCTGTAGCCGCGGCATTTTCCGTGACGACAGGCCGAGGACGTGTGCGCGTTCTCGTACTGCTCGGTGAGGTATGGGTAAATGGATGTTGGAATAGCTGTTTGCCAATCACCCAGTGACCTTCGGCGTTCTTTCTCCAGATGATAATGGTCTGATCATAGCTACCGGACACGATCCGTCCCCACTTACTACCGCCTCCTCCAGGTGGCAGTTTAGATCCAAGGGCGAGACGAGAGCTGCCGTGCTCACCCTGCCGAACTTCTCGAAGAAATCTTCGGTCATTGACGGCCTTGCCATTGGCCAATTCCGCAAAATACTGTCGCTCGGCCTCTCTGGCTTGGACATTATCGTCGTCATCGCTTCCAGGCAGGTCCCCAAATCCAGCTTGAATGGTGCGCACCAAGTTATGGTGGCCCTTCAACTCTGCAACCTCGGCGCCCGTAATAGGATCGTATATGCGGACGGTGTTGTCACTACTACCGCTCACGATACGCTTGCTGTCGAATTGGACGCATGCGATGCCCTTTTGATGCCCTTGCAATGTACGCAAGACCTTGCCATTCTTGGCGTTCCACACCTTGATCAGTCTATCACCAGATGCAGAAACAATCAGGTCTCCATTGATCTGAATGGCATTGACCGCAGCATTGTGACCTTCCAGGGTCAACAGAAGCATATATGGTTTCAAAGCCCGGATTGTGCCGTTGGCCATCCTTGCCTCCAAAAGCGAGGGCTCCATGTCGGCCGTGTTGACAATGTAGGAAGGTACGCGCGCAGTACTTGTTCGCTCCACTTTAGGGTAGTCCTCGTCTGTAGCGGTGAGGGCCTGTCGATTCCATATCTTGATCCGTCGATCTTTGGAACATGTCACGAGGTATCGCTTGTCGAATCTGAGATTAAGAACAGATTCCTCATGGGCGGACGGGATCTCATGAATCTTTTGCCCGGTGGAGAAGCGCCATATCACCACACTTGCATCACTGCTACCGGAGATGATCACGTCCTGGTCTTCTGTAGGGTCGAATTGAAGACAAAGGACAGACTGGGAGTGACCAACTAAAGGTTTTCCACGGAGGCGCCTGGTCTCGAGATCCCATATACGTAACGTTTTGTCCCGACTGCCGCTAACCAGCCATTTACCAAAGAACTGGATGGTATAGACACATTCAGTGTGGGCTTCGTTCGGGTAGTCAGGATGGGGGAGCTCAAACGTTGTGTATAGACCTCTAGTCCAATTGTGTTCCAGCTTTTGGCGTTGCATGTACAAATGCAGCCAATTCAATCTGTCCCCTCCACTGGAGTCATTTACAGTCAGGCTCGACTTGGCAGGAGGTTCCATAGCTGTGTTCTCTTCATTCTTGATGTTTGTTGGTTCCGGGTTGTAATCCATCTCATTGTCTGACTCAGAACTCGATCTCTTGTTGGGTCGTTGAGGAGAGTGTTGGGTGCTATTCGGAGCATCTTGCATCTCTTGGTCATCGGGATCAGCCTCAACCACTCCGTGCTGTTCGCGCCAGGAAGATACATCCGCAGATACCTTGCGTGGCCTTGAATCCAGCCAATCCGAGGTGGCGCGCTTCTTAAGCGAGGGTTGTCCATAATTCTGCGCGCGAGATCTCTTGAATTCTTGTCGGATGAGCGAGTTGTGCGCATGTTCGAAAGCGCTGACTTCTTCCTTGTCGTATCTCCATCCTTGACTCTTGTACAGCTCGAGCCAGAGCATAGGGTCCATGATGCGGGCTCTCCAAGTCCGCGAGGCGAGGGAGGCGGTCAACAGGGTGTTGGCATCGAGATATGAGAATATCAAGCCAGTGATTTCTGCAGGAAGCTTTTCTACGGGATCCATATGCAGCAGTGGCGTCAAACGATCCACGACCGCGGCAATATTCGACGTCCGAAGAGTGCGCAACACTTCGTAGGCGATCTCTGCTCGAGACTCTTCATTCTGAGCCATGACCCACTCTTGAAACCGAGCAGCCATGGCGGCAGACATGTTCCGGCCGTTCTCATCTTGGCTCATTGTGTCTTCGGAAAAGCCTTCGTCCAAGCGGAAGGGCGTAGTCGTGGAGCTGGAGGGATAGTCTGACCGTAACGAATCCATGTCTGCACTGTTGTAGGGATCCATCGCCAAAGGAGCCGAGGTCGGGGCTTGGGGATGACTGGAGAGCGTCGAGAGGTCAAGGGAGGCGACGTCGACAAGACCGCAGGGAGGATACGTATGGTATTAAAGACCAAAGAGGCTGTAAATGGCGTTGTTCAGCCTGAGGAGGAGGACTAGGCCGTAGGTGTCGGTGTTGCCTTGCGTGCGGCAAAACAACAACAATAACAAACGAAGTCAGGATGTGTCATAAGAACGGCATGATAGTCGACCAAAAATCGTGGAAATGGACAAGAAAGTGTCAACTGCTCGTGCAACAGATCATGAAGGGGGAACACGAGGTCTAATGAGGCCGAAAGTGTATATGGACGGATGATGATGTTCGAGGCGCATGCAACTTTTTGTGTTGGAGACGATGCAGTTTGCCTTGTTTTGATTAATCCGGCTAGTCAGGCCAACCACGTCAAAGCGATTTTCCTCACGATGACACAATTCTTCACATCTTCGTCTTCATCTTCTTCGTCAAATCCTTGTCTCTATTACTCGAGCCTCGGTACCTAGGAATTATGTGTACAGGTGTTACAAAGACGCGGAAAGTCACACATGAGCATATATATTCGTCTGACCTGAGTACGGATCCAGATCAGTGTCGCCTCTCCTCCACGGGGTAATCCAGAAATTACCAGTGGGCCTTAATCTCGATGGTTTCGTGGACAATCTCAGTGTTTGGCTTTGAATACACCGCCTGCAGCCCACGGCGAATGTACTCTCCCGACGTCATGGGCTGGAATTTGGCGGGATTCTCTGGAGTCACGTATTTATCGAGCGCCTTGATTACTGCTTCTTGGTTTGCTAAGGTAACGGAGTCAGTGACAGGTCCAAACAATCACTTGTAGGACAAAGGGTGCTGTCTTACCGCCCAGGAAAAACGGCACCGAGTAACGGGTGCGTCGTGAGGTGTTCAGCACTCGATGCATTGTCGATACGAACAGCCCGTTGGTCAGCATCGCCATGGTGTCCCCGATGTTTACTACGAAGGTCCCAGGGATCGGTGTGGCCTGGATCCACTGGCCAGTGTTTGACAATACTTCGAGGGAGGGGATGTGGTCCTGCAACAGGAGCGTGAGGATCTCGTAGTCTGTGTGAGGCCGAATTGCGGAAGGCTCCTCTGACCCATCAATCGTGCCGGGATAATGTGCCAGCTTCAGGATCGAATACGGCCGAGTCGCAAGATAGTCGAATGCATGTTCGTCTAGATCCAGACCCAAGGCAAACATTCTCATTAAGCGTCTGGCCAGTTGCAACACTTCCGACATGAACAACTTCACGTTGCGTTGATGGCCTGGCAGACGCTCTTCGGGAGGCCACCAGTTGTCGCCATTGTTGGTATCGTCCGCGGCTTCAGGATCTGTGGATGGCTCGTAGCCATAGTTGATGCTCTCATTCAGTTCTTTCAGAGTCAACTGACGTTCCGGATGACAGGAAACTTCACTCACTCGCTCCTGAAGGCTGATCTGGGTTGAGCTTGATGGGATAATAGCCGTAGTAATGGTCATGTTTCTCTGTATCGAGTTCCATCTTCTCCTCGAGAGTCAATTCGTGGCAGAAGCGTTTGGCCTCATCAAAGATAGATTCAATCAATGCATCGGGAACCCCATGGTTCCGTATGTAGAAGAAACCGGTTCTCTCAGCAGCAGCACAGATCTTCTTTGCAACGGCCCTGCGGCACTCCAGGTCAGGGTGAACAGTGTCCCCTATGTCAATCACGGGAAGTTCTGTTGTTGCCTCGGTACTCTTAGGAGACAAAACCCTACGCCATCCCAGTCCCGTTCTGATCTCCTGGTATCCATCGGGCGTAGTGCGCACAATGTCAGTCATGTTGTCACTGTTACTCACTGTGGTGGCCACCGTAGTGGCGGGAGTCGTGAGGAGGATTCCCTATATTATTCATGAGGCCCAAAGCAGCTGCTCGGTAAAGTCCGTAGACAACTGTTGAATGACAACAAGAGGTGCTCAACTCCGGTACTTGGCATTCGAGCCAGAAACCCAGAACTTCTCCAGGATGGCCTGGAGCAGGGCTAAGGATACAAGTACCGAGTACGAATGTCGTAGGTGGTGGTTGTGGTGCACTGGTGATCCATGGTTTGTGAATTGCCAGGGGCAGCCTCGTGTGTGGACTCCCTGACCCCCCGTCATGCAGCCTCGTGCCCCGCATTAAACACGCCCTTCCGGACAATACATGTGTACGGAGTACGTCTATCGTACTCCCTTTTAAAACGCACCTGGGCCAGTCGCATTCTCGTTCAATAGAGAAAAACAGGCTTCAACTATGGCATCTAATAACACCCCCGACAATCCGGATCAGGTCCAGGTCCAGATAAGGTGCCATTGCCAATTGATCTCATTTTCCTTGAACATACCAACCGCCTCGATCCCTCTCAAGGCCGCAGTGTGTCATTGTGACTCGTGCCGACATGCAACTGGGCTTCTGTTCGCAACATTCGCCGTGATGCCATTGCCTCTACCGGAGATCTTGGACAGTGGCAATCTCACAAGGTATGACTCGTCGTCGACTTGTCAGAGGTGGTTCTGCAGGCAATGCGGTGCTAGCACCATCAATATCGACAAGGGAGACGGGGCCGACGAGTGGGAAGTCGCCACCGGCTTGCTGCACTTCGTTGACGGGAGAGGCTTGGATGGCAGACTGAAGCGAGTACAACTTTGGGTGGACGACGTGAAAGGGGATGGGGGAGCTGTGCCATGGATCAACCAAGGCCGACTGCTCGGTATGGACAGGCATTGGAAAGGGAGGAAAAGCGGGCTTGTCGAGGATCAAGCTGTTCAGGACATGGTGATATCGGAGGGCCAAAACCTGCCTGTAGGATCTTTACCCAGTCAAGCCCTCGCTGCACATTGCCACTGCCAAATGTGGTGCTTTCGATCTTAAGACCAGACGACGAGTCATCGAAATCAAACCACGGAAAATTCGAAGCTGGCCTGGACGCTTGCACCTCATGCAGGCTCGTCTCCGGCTTCGAAGTCACCAGTTGGCTCACCGTACCGAGACATCTCATCAAAAGCGGGAGTACTGGGCTGAACGACTTGCTTTCAAACACGTCCAAACTTCATCACTACAAGACGTCTCCAGATGTAGGTCGATATTTCTGTGCGAAATGTGGTGCCACGGTCTTCTACTACAAGCAAGGTCTGGACACGATCGACATCGGAACAGGGCTTTTGGAACCACTAAACGAGAGAATGGTGCGTGTTGAGAACTGGCTGGCGTGGCAGAAATATCCAACGGGCGTTGCATACCAGGAAGACGCTGTTGACAAAGACTTTATCGCCAATCTCGCAGAAGGCATGCACTCGAGAGACAGCCAGCAGTGAGACGATCAATATCCCAAGTGGTGGCGGTGGCGATGGACAGGGATGTACTCGTATCGGCACAGTTAGTTCCTGGCTCAGTGAATGATAGCTTACAGAAAACAACGAAGGGATGTCGACGGCTCGATTGCCAGTAGTCAGTCAGTCAGTCAGTCCTTCAGATCTTCGGCGGAATGAGGCATGAGAAGGAGCGGAAAACGTGGGGGCAGATAGGAGCACGTGACTCCGTGACTAGCGCCGGACGCCAGTTTCTACGCATCTCTCCACATCCGTCACCGGAGACGCCACTTGGGCTCACACAAAAAGTCACTTTGCTGCACGGCGTTCGGCCTCGAGTATTGTCCGCAAAGTGTGTACGAAGAACGGAGATAAGATACTCGTGAATCGCAGACACAAAGCGAGGTACCTGTCCAGTTAGGCAGACAAGAAGACTGTATGCGTATGAAGCAGGGGCGTTGCTTCTCTGACAGGCGTGGGTGGAAGGGCTACAATATAGGTCGTGCAAAGAAATTGGTACTGCCAGAAACTTTTTCGTAGTCAGGGTCCAAGCACTTTGATGGCTCTGGGGTGAATGTTCTCGGAGGCCGCAAGTCTGGCTGCGCTTTTCCTTGTATGGAATAGCAATAATGATGTGAGCTACAATTTAAACAGCCCAGCCCACGATCTCGCGTGTGTCGGTGTAGCGCAAGGGGCGACTTGACTCGGCTTTAGAAGAAGCGCGAAGAGGCGAGGGTTGGAACGTGGTTGTCACTGATGGGAGCAGCAGGAAGAAGAACGCTCCAAACGGAGATTTGAAAACAAAGCCATTTTATTTGGAGCCCAGAAGCCCCATATAACGTAGCGAGGGAGGGGTGGTTTGTTTACTTTTGTCGAGAATAAGCAGAAAAAGGCGGGAGACACGGTGTCGGGGACGAGTTTTGAACCCTATGAGAACCGTGCGCTTGAACCATGAGGCACGAGTTGAAGAAAACATGAGCATTACTACGGAGTACCACCACCACTAGTACAGTACAGTACAGTTCAAGACAGTTCAGCACCAGTGGCAGTGCTAATGGGTCATGGCTGATGCCGGTGGCCTCCTCTAGAGTACACTCGGCCTGGATATCGAATCGTTATCCGAGAGGAAAGAAGATAAAGATAGGGGAAAAGGGGGGCCAAGGGCACACGGGAAACGAAAAAGGACACTCAGAGGCAAACGAAAAGGACACAGAGGGGGGTCCAGAGGGAAGAGAAAAGGGGGGCCGGATTCGGATCGCTACAACTCACACCTGTCTCTACACAGCCCGCAGCGATCGATCATGGAGCCCGTTCTTAGCTGCGGCTGAATGAATGGCAAAACAGCGAGAGACAATAAATAGAAACCGTGGGCGCCGGCGGCGGGAGGCACCGTACACACTCGTACAGACTCCAGTCTCCGGACGCCATGCAGACGCGGTAAACAATCGACTGGTCAATAAAATCGTGTCCTCTTACGGAGTCGAGTAATAACCACCGAGAATTAAAACAGACCAAAGACCCCTTTTCCACACACATACGGACTACATTATCCTGGACTCTTTCTCTTTCGTCTCTCTGTTCTGTATAGACAGTTTTCATACCTGCATCCTACATACACACACCTCCATTCTTACATACACTCCCAAGAGATAAAAACAAACCACCACACACAATGGCTACCAACGGATCTACTGTGCCCTCATACCTCTTGACCGGCAAGGTCGCTCTGGTCACTGGCTCAGGTACGTTGCCTCTGTGCGGTTGGCATATTACGTGAATGGAACCAGGACGACACAAACTGCTGTCCGTCTTTCTCTTTCTCCGTCCTCGGCCGCCTGAGTTCTGGGTTCTGAGTGCGTTTGCCCCTCACCGCATTTTCTGGGCACCCAAAAAGTCCGAGGGCGACGAGGACAAGCCACACAACAGAAGCAATGGAAGAACCAAGACAAGGGCATGAGCATGAGAAAGGGAAAGAGACGGGGAGAGAGAGAAAAGAGAAACACATACACACATACACACGTTCCAAAAATATTGCGAGGAAACAAATTCGACTGACATTAGGGTGACAGGACGAGGCATGGGCCGTGAAACCGCACTCGAACTCGCACGCCGCGGGGCCGACGTGGTGGTCAACTACGCCAACAGCTCCAAGGCGGCCGACGAGCTCGTGGCCGAGATCAAGGCGCTGGGCCGGGACTCGATCGCCGTCAAGGCCAACGTGTCGGACGTGTCGCAGATTGTGGACATGTTCGCCGAGGCCAAGAAGCACTTTGGCAAGCTCGACATTGTCGTGTCCAACTCGGGCGTCGTGTCGTTCGGCCACCTCAAGGACGTGACCGAGGAGGAGTTCGACCGCGTCTTCAACATCAACACCCGCGGCCAGTTCTTCGTGGCCCGCGAGGCCTACAAGAACCTCGAGCCCAACGGCCGCATCATCCTCATGGGCAGCATCACGGGCCAGGCCAAGGGCGTGCCCAAGCACACCGTCTACTCGGGCTCCAAGGGCGCCATCGAGACCTTCGTGCGCTGCATGGCCATCGACTGCGGCGACAAGAAGATCACCGTCAACGCCGTCGCCCCCGGCGGCATCAAGACCGACATGTACCACGCCGTGTGCAAGGAGTACATCCCCAACGGCGAGAACCTGACCGACGAGCAGGTCGACGAGTACGCCGCCACCTGGTCGCCCATGAACCGCGTCGGCATGCCCATCGACGTCGCCAGAGTCACTGCCTTCCTGGCCTCGCAGGACGGCGAGTGGGTGAATGGAAAGGTCATTGGTATTGACGGTGCCGCTTGTGTAAGTTCTCTCTTTTTGATCTGCCTTCCCACCCCTCTCGAGGTTTCGTCATGATCACGATGGGCTAACAACAACCCTCTTCCACCGTGTAGATGTAAGGTTCTTTTTTTTTCCACCGTCACTCTCGAGCGCAACCAAAGCGGAAAAAACTCCCTTTGGGACCACTGCGCAGTCTCTCTCGCGCGGCGACCTGCAGAGGACAAGAATGGAAAGAGAAAGGAAAAGAAAGAAAGAGAGAGGGAGATTGGAGATGACAAGAAACCCAAACTCTTTCGACAATGCATATCCCGGCCCCATATTCCCTATCTATCAATATATCTACCTGCCTACCTACCTTGGACCCCCCCGATATAGACCTGGAGTCAATACACCTCTCCACCTGCCCCCCTTGCCTCGGTGTGTCGGGGACGGACAGCAAAGAGAGGCCTGTTTGACAGAAGAGCCAGACATAATCGACTGTTTTGTTTCACCTGTTTATTTGTTCGCCTCCTTTTCTTGGACTGGACTTAGGATGGATCGAAGGATGAATGGGAGTTTTCAATGATTGCTTGCTTGCTTGCTTGCACAGGGTTACTCATATAGCGTGAGGAGCAGGTTGGAAAATAAAAACAAGTCACTTTTTCACATGAAGCAAAGGCTCAAATGGTTTCCTTCTTTTGTGTTACATTGCGACCAGCGATGGTTGGAACGGAAAGATTTCGTCTTTTCTACGCAGTCGAGTCTTAGGGCTCGTTTCCTCTCGTCTATCCGCGTACTATTTGCTGTACGGCCGACGACCTCAACACGTTATCACTCACTATTGGCAGCCCTCCTCTCAAATTCTATCTTACCGTCCCATCGCTTTAGCAACAAGCTTATCATCCAACGCATACGGTTCGCCATCTTCACCAAACACGACATCCTCGGCCAAATAGACCAGGATGCCTCTACTACGCCGCTCGGCATCTTGTAGTCGATACAACAGCCGTCCAAAAGCGTCTGATTTGTGAGAAGAGTGTAGCAACAAATTGTTCTCCGACGCCCAGTCTTCCACGAGACTTTTGAACGTGATTTCCTCGCCAATACTGGCAGCGGCAGCGGCAGATGATGGTGCTGATGCTCTTGCCACGGTCGGATGTTCGCGAGTAGAAGACGGTAGAGCCTTGGGCCGCCGCGACCCAAGAAGCGGTTTCCATATGGCCCAACTGTCTGCGTCGACTTTGGCTTTGACCAGAGACTTGAGCTCCGCGAAGCGCTCGAGATCGAGATCGTCCGACGACAGCAGTGTCCACCAGTCAAAGAGCCAGGTGTGCATGTCTGGAGCCATGGACTTTTTGGATTTGCGTGAACCTGCACCGTTTGAACCGTTTACGCCGCCGAGGCTAAGTGTAGTCGACTCGACTCGCTTAGGAAATCGTTTCACCGCCTCGATCAGTCGCGGGAGCGCGACTTCGTGGAGGATTTTGTATATCATCCAAGCTGGTAGGATGGGCGACCAGGACGTAACCAGCGTATATGCTGGGTCGGGATCATATAAATCCCAATCTTTCCCAAGAGCGACACGGATTCGAGGGTACCAGTGCAGCAGTAGCAGACTCTCAAAGTACGTCGTCCGTTTGCGGTGTCGGGCAGTGGTGGACTTTTCGATCTGCAACAGTTGATCAATGGATTGGAGAGATGCGACCAGGAGGCGCGGATCGCTTAGAGGATCCCATTCTGCCAGTTGTCGACGGAAGGGGGTCTCGAGGCACGAAACCGCAAGCTCGGGAAGCGAGAGCTCGGATATGTCGTCTGCGTATTGTGCCTGGATAGTCTGCAGCCGTGAAATGGACTCGTCCCAGTCGCGGGCTTCGTTGGAGTCATCTACAGCCACGCGCTCAAACGAAGAAATAATCTCGTTGTATCGATGAATCTCGGCTTCGTGGAGAGACAGTGATGCTCCCAATTGGGTATCTTCTACCTCGAGGTGGGTTTCCTGTTCTTTTGTAGAGTCCCATGCGTCCGCGAAGGCTTGTAACTGCAACTTGATTCGAGAGGTTGCCTTGGCGGCTTCAAGGCCTGGCGAGGATTCGCGTGTTGGTGTTGAAAACCCGGACAATGAGGACACCGTCTTTGTCTCCGACCCTGTGGCGTCTACAATGACTTGTTTCATTGCTTCTGGGATGTGCAGGCCTCTGGACTCGATTGCGGCCACGGCATATTTGGCCTTGGGTGGGCCTTTGATACGCGGTGTGCTCGTCCCGGGAGTCGACGGTTTCGAAGATGTTTTCTCCCTGCTGTGGTCTTTCTTGCGTGGTGGTTCGGCTGTGCCGCTTCCTTGACCGAGGCCTGCGCGACTTTGTAGCAACTTGGCCTGGATCGGTGCTGTGATACCCTGTCCTGACTTTCCTAGACCTTGGCCCTCTGCATACCCCATCTTCGCCATCATCCGGGCGGCGAACGAATTCTTCTGTATTCTTCCTCCTGCACCGAACGCGGACGGTCCAGAGCCGCCCGATATCTCGCCCTGTCTTTGAGGAGACATGTCGGGCGGAGGAGGGGCCGGACTCTCTGGTTCTTCTTCATTGTTGTATTCACCAATGTTGAAGGAAGCACGGAAGCCACCCATTCCAGAACCCATGCCTAGGCCCATGGACGGCCTTTCGTCGTCGAGATCTTCTTCCTCTTCTTCATCTTGCTTCTCCTCTTGAGCCTTTGACTGAACGAAGCCCACCCCACGGCTGCGCAGAGTTTTCATAGTTCTCCTGCGCTTATTGGGTCTCTCCTCGTCGGTGTCATCGTCATCGTAGTCGCGAAGGTTGAACGGCTGGTCGTCTTCTGAAGAGTCGCTCATTGTGGAATTTCCTGGGCGCGAAACTCGCTGTCTGATCAGCAGGTGGTGTCAAATCTCAGCGCATTATTATCGCAGCGTGATCCAGACGCCCACATCCAACGTAGGTCGAGCACGTGGTTGTTATTCCCCCGAGTTTGAGTAAAGTAGTATGCAGTGTTTGTTCTGGAAGGCTGCAAGGCTGCAGGTCAGTCCAATGCAGAAATTCGAGTTCTACCGAATTGATGCCGGCGTCGTGAGTTGAGCCCGATGTCATACGGAGAGTACGGTGTATGTATATTCACATCTGCTCGACCGTAGTAGATACGGTGAAATACAAGCACCATCTGGAGCTTGCGGTGTCGGAAGCAGCTCGTACTCGCATCAATCAATCAGGGACTCGGGACTCCATGCAAGGGTGACGTAAAAGCTGCAACTTCTCCAACGCCGAAGCATCTTTGATAAACGGATCCACGGATACCATACATTCGACGGCCTTCTGTCTCATCTCTCTCTTTATCAACTCTACAGTGACCTTTCTTGACAGTCCAGAGCTTCCAATACAGCACAGCAACATCATGGCTTCCTCTCTACGTTCTCTCGCTCGTCCCTCCACTCTCAGAGCTGTCGCAGCTACTCAACCTCTCCGATGCCTCACCACAGCAAACCGAACCTTTGTCCGCACGAAGGTCACTCTCCCTGATCTTTCATGTAGGCATCACGACCCCCCGGAGATATCCAAATCAGACCGTCACCACAAGGTATCCCGCTGCTAACACGAGAGTCTAGACGATTACGGCGCGCTCGAGCCAGCTATTTCCGGAAAGATCATGGAGCTGCACCACAGCAAGCACCACCAGACCTACGTGAACTCGTACAACGAGGCTGCGGACAAGTACGCCGCGGCCGACGCGAACGGCGACGTGGCTGCCAAGATCGCCCTGCAGCCGTTGATCAACTTCCACGGCGGTGGCCACGTCAACCACAGCCTGTTCTGGGAGAACCTGGCTCCCAAGAACTCCGGCGGCGGCGAACCTCCCTCCGGCGAACTGGCCAAGGCCATCGACACGACGTACGGCGGTCTCGAGGACCTGAAGAAGAAGTTTAACGCCGCCTTGGCCGGCATTCAAGGCAGCGGCTGGGCCTGGCTGGTCAAGGACACACAGACTGGAGATATCTCTATTCAGACATACGCCAACCAGGATCCCGTGGTCGGTCGGTACAAGCCTCTGCTGGGCGTTGATGCCTGGGAACACGCGGTAAGTCATTGGAGTCGAGATGTGCTAGCAGGCTTATCCCTACACCAACACCTTTCTTTATGTACGCCCTTATGCGCAGTATGCTGACAAATGCACGCACAGTACTACCTCCAGTACCAGAACCGGAAGGCCGAATACTTCAGTGCAATCTGGGATGTGATCAACTGGAAGGCGGCCGAGAAGAGATTTCAGTAGCTCAGAGGGGACGAAAAACAACCAAAGAGTCATACTCGTCTGAAACATGTATGAAGACGAAATGTATAGTCGGCTGCATGCAGAACGAGTATTTTAATTGAATCGATACTGATATCCCACAATTGAAGCGTTGACAATGAACATGTTCGGTCCTTTTTTTGAGTAGTCGTAACTCCATCACTAAATCCCACATAAGGGGCACCTATCTGACATGGTTATAAACAAGTGAAGGATCGTTGCTTGACGTACATGTAATTCTTCTCGGCCTGACGAAGAATGCATACAACAGAGGGCGATTTAGTCAACTATCTGCTCTCACCACAGAGACAAGGCCCTCGCATCCTCAACAGTGACGCGGATCATTTTCTTGATCTCTGTTTTCCAGTTGTTCTCTCTCCATCGGTCCCACTGGCCAAAGTTTTCGTCCGTCTCCAGGTTCAGCGTGTCGTATCCTTCCTTGATGACCTCTTGGATTGCCGCCGGGGACTCGTGCGTCTTTTTCCCGTGCTGCGCCTGCAAGAGGCCGTGGTAGTGCGACGACACGGTGATCAGTGCCTCTATGGATCTTTTCAGCCTGCCGTCAGGACCAGAAAGGCCACTGCTCGAGTCGCAGTACTCTTGCTTGAACTTGGGGAGGACATTGTACGCCTCGATCACCTTGTAGAAGAGGTCGTCGAAGCTCGCCGGGTCCGGGAGGAAGCCGTCGCCCTTGGTCAGGCAGAAGGCGGCGAGGTTGGCCAGCGTACCGCACAGCTCTTCGCGGACTCCCCTCAGATGTCGCAGGTCAGAGGCGTACTGCGTCAAGAACCGGATCAGCGACACCAACGAGCCCCAGATGTACGCCCAGTGGTGTTGCAGGCGCGTCTTGGTCTGTTCGAGGTGCGTCACGATGCGGAGGATAATGCCCAGCGCGAGACTGTAGAGGTTGACGTCGAGACGTTTGCGGAGGTTGTGGCTGAGCGTGTCGGTGCAGATGTCGAGGATGACGGCCGCGGGCACTCGGGGAGACGTGACGAGTGGCAGGTGGGGGGCCCGTTGGCGGCATAAGCGGACAGTGGTTTTCGAGTCGGGCGAACAGAGTTTCTTGATGAGTAGTGCGTCTTCGACTAATACTCGGAGCGAGAGCAGGCTCAACGCTCCATATGTCGACTGGCGGGGCCCGCGATAGGCGTGGTGCGAGATGTACGACGTTAACGAGAGAAATGCGGACAGCGGAGTTTCTTTGCTTTCTTTTCCGTTCGTAGAGGAGGGGAGGTTGAGAAGGGTCGCAGAAAACAGAGAGTTCGCTTGCACAAAGGAATACAAGGATAAAATACACGCGGCGTCTGGTTGGGGCAGAGATCCGAATAGGACTTTGGCTTCCTCTTCAGATGGAGGGAGGGGTTTGTTGGCGTCCGAAGACAGAGGACGCAGGCCTACCATTACCAACGTCGACGTGAGATTCCAGGGGGCCGGGAGGTCTTCCTGGACGGAGATGTATTGGTTTCGAATGTTTGCGCAAGCATAGGCGAAGTTGTGGACTAAATGACGCATAGTCTCTTCGTTGACGAAATCCTCTAATCGGTTTTGGTAGACGTTCTGTGATTCGAATTTGTTGTAGCTTGAGAGCACGCCAATAATGACAAAAACTTTTAAGCCCGCCGAGGGCGTTGCGTGGAGGTCGTGAACATACTGGACAAAATTAAGTCTATGCACCTCGTATTCTCGGTGACGAATGAGAACTTGTGCCTACCTTCATCAATCCGGAGAAGAGGTCTTTGTGCATAAAGTAGGAGACAAGGGTGGTGTGGAAACCTCCTGCAACCAAAGCAAGGGTCGTGTCTAATGCCTTTGATCGCAGTGTGTCAGTTGTTGACTGACGGATTATGGATTCCAGGCCGTGGACTATATCGGACATGGATTGGTCGATGGCGTCGAGTCCGGCAAGAACTTCGATTACATCAGTGTTTGGGTTCGCGAACTTCTTGGTGAATACGGCGCATAGAAACGCAGTTAAATTCTTGGACAGTCAATATCGCTGTTGCTCGTCCATGGCCGAGAGGGAGAAGTGTAGAGCGTACCTCGAGGGCGTTTTCATTCCGGCTGTTGTCGCGTGAGCAGGCTTCTCTAGTGGCTCGTCTGAAGAATGCCTGCGTCTGAGCCTGTCCAAAGCATTAGGGTAAGGGATGTTCCGATCCAGGTAGACAGAGTAGGCCAACTATACTTGCATATGAAGCAGGTCGAAAGCCGTCATTGGCTCGAGGATGTCATAGAGTCGCTGCTTGTCGGGCTTGAGGAGGAAGAACTCCCTCCAAAATCCCTCGGTCGGTATGGATCCATCGCCATCCTCGTTTGCCAGGGCCGTGAACAGACGGAGATAGAGCTGGACGATTTTTGGCTCAAACGAGTTAGGGCGAAGCAGTTGGGTCAGTGGGGAGGATTCCATGGTTAGGACGACGGAAAGCGGGATCTGCTAAACGAAACATAGTCTGCGCGTATTTGTGTGGTTCAAGGACATGGGGACGCAGTTGACCTCAGCGTATAGGGACCATGGCTCGAGAACACTCTGACGGCGAGATGGGAAGATGGCAGAAGGAGAGTTGTCGTGAGTTGTCCCAGGCCGAAAAGAAGATATCTGGTGTTCTTGGCAGTCGTCGTACGCCCTACCTGGACTGATTGGTGCCAACCCTGGCGCATGCTGAGCATCGCTGACCCGTGTTGATGACTCGAGGTCTGTGTCTCTCACCGACCGAGACACAGGGCAAGAATCCTATACCATGGCTTGGTGTCGAGAGGAGGCCGACGCTGCACCGTCAACCTGAGACCGGCGACCGAGTCTCGGCGAGGACGTTATTATTGGCGCAGCTCTGATTGGCCGAATCCTTCCGCTCTTGTCATTCGGCTTACCAATTCCCGAAAGACACAGAGACAGAGACACAGAGAGCGAGAAACTCTTTGTTCCCTCCAACAGTCATTCGTTTCCCGTCCACCACCCTATACACCACCACGTTCCTCCCAACGCGAGGCCAATGCTACCGACGGCATTGATACAGACCTTTCTTACAGAGACAGCAATTTAACCACCGCAACTCCCTCGCCATGATGTCCGCCACCCCCCTCCTCCCGGCCACGACGTCATCCGCCGCCTTCTTCAGAGCCCTCGCCATCGCCTCGACGGCACGGTCATGTACTCATACCCTGCGGGCCTTCTCCTCATGCGATTCCCGCCGAGCCTCTTCGAAGCGGGAGCTCTATACTGTTCCCTCGTATCAGCCGCACAGTCTTCCTGCAGACTTCCCGATGCCTCCCCGGAACACCAACATTCCAGACACCTCGATAGCCGGCCCCGAGCCCCAGCTGCTCGACTTCCCGCGGCCCAGAAAGACCACCGAACAGACCAAGTCTACAGAAGCTGCCAGTATCAGTGTACCTGAGCGAGAGGCGCAAAAGTCGAAGGCTGTCGAAACGCCGAAGCCCGAACAGCCCAAGTCGGCGAAGCCTCGGCGAAGCAAATTAAGACCGCGAAAAGCGGCCTTGACCATCACACCAGATGCTTTATATCATTTACGGGAGCTGCTCGATCAGCCCAATCCAAAGATGATTCGGGTAGGAGTGAAGAATAGAGGCTGCTCCGGTCTTGCATATCACCTGGAATACGTCGACAAGCCTGCCCCCTTTGACGAAGTTGTGGAGCAGGACGGGGTCAAGGTTTTGATTGATAGCAAAGCATTATTCAGCATTATTGGGAGCCAAATGGACTGGAAAGAGGACAAACTCAGCGCCAGATTTGTCTTCAACAACCCCAACATCACAGAACAGTGTGGATGTGGGGAGTCGTTCAGCGTTTCATGATAGATCGAGAGCTTCGCAGCGTTCAAGCGGGGATCAGGTAAATGACAACGATGGCAGCAGTATCACCACAGTTGTTACGGACGTTCATACCTATTTTAATGGCGAACTATGTGTTTGTTTCCAGATTTTGTCCAACTCAAGCCGGAGTCGAAGCCTTGTTCAGATCATTCAGTACACCCCCTTCTCGTAGTCAACCACTCTGACATCGTCAAATCTTGGACTGTTTTTCTTGACAAAGGCTTGGTGAGCAGGATCTTTGGCCACATAGTAATCCCGATCTTCACTTGATGCGAACTCGACCACGAAGCCATGTGTGAAGCCGCCCTGGAGAGGTCAGTTCGCACCGAGTAGATTTGCCGCAAAAGAGATATCGCAACGGCACATTGGCATCGTTAGCCTACCTGAGCACCCTCTGGGCTGTTGTCGACACCACCTGATGCAGACACGATATAGGGTTCTTTCGAGGTTGGGTGTATGCAAGTTGCCTTTAAGCCCAGCATATCATCACAGAACTGTGGTAATGGAGGATTCGGATTCGGAATCAGTATTCTGTAGCCTCACAGTGCCCTACTTGGTGGGACAAAGACCGACCTCTTTCTTTTCCGAGTCACTCAGGGACGACTTGAGTTTGAACAGGACAATGTGGACGGTGGGCATGTTGGTGATGAGGATGTGTGAGAGATCATAGAGAGACGACAAAGAGACGATCGTACACGGGTGAGAAGAATTCTTCCTCGGGCAGTAATCTGTCGTGGCGACGAGTATATGGGTACTCGGAAATCTATTCGCGTATACCGACGTAGGTAGAGTATCATAGAGTATCGAACACTGGTCGATTGAGTAAGCCTGTCGGTGGGTGAGCGGTCCGATGGCTTCATTCAACTCCATGCAGGACGGTTCGACTGCGGGAATCGTGCGGGAAACTCGTTCTCGTACTCGTGTTCGTGTGTTGGATGCTTCCAGTTGACGCGGGGCATTTGACACTTTTTAACTAACTGCGTACAGAGTACAGTGTAGCCTCAAAATATCACATCTCTCTGACTTTGAACGGGATATCTACTTCTCTATACTGTATCAGAACCTCGCATTGCCCTCCTTCACCTGCTGAGCTCGACCTGCACAGCCGTAGGCGCACCAACGCTTCACGTCTACCCCTCCACCACTTCTACCCTTCCTCCGTCCGCTTCCCCGAGACCTACAAAAGCTCACAGTCGAGATTCCAGAGACACCACACACCCTCTCCAGTAGACTACACGAACGCTCACAATACTCCTTGCATACAGCTTCTAAAAGAAAACATTCTCCCACCATCATGGCGACGCACTCCCACGACGGCGGTCCCTCGCACTCCCACGCGCACAACGGGGCAGCACCCCACGGCCACTCGCACGAGATCCTCGACGGGCCTGGCTCGTACCTCCACCGTGAGATGCCCATCGTGGAAGGGCGCGACTTCTCGGACCGAGCGTTCACCATCGGCATCGGCGGGCCCGTCGGGTCCGGCAAGACGGCGCTCATGCTCGAGCTCTGCCTCGCGCTGCGCAACGAGTACAACATCGCGGCGGTGACCAACGACATCTTCACGCGCGAAGACGCCGAGTTCCTCACCAAGCACGGCGCGCTCACGCCGGAACGCATCGTCGCCATCGAGACGGGTGGCTGCCCGCACGCCGCCGTGCGCGAGGACATCTCGGCCAACCTCCTGGCGCTGCAGGGCCTGCACGCCAAGTTCGGCACGGACCTGCTCTTGATCGAGTCCGGCGGCGACAACCTCGCCGCCAACTACTCCCGCGAGCTGGCCGACTTCATCATCTACGTCATCGACGTCGCGGGCGGCGACAAGGTGCCCCGGAAGGGAGGGCCCGGCATCACGGGCAGCGACCTCCTCGTCATCAACAAGTGCGACCTGGCCGTTGCCGTCGGAGCCGACGTCGACCTGATGGAGCGCGAGGCGAACAAGATCCGGGAGGGCGGGCCCGTGGTGAGGGCCGTCATCAAAAACGGCGTCGGCGTCAAGGAGACGGTCGACATGATCCTGAGCGCGTGGAAGAGTACCTCCGGGTACAGTGAGAGTAGGAAACGATGGGCCAACGGTGGACAGAGGGGGAGTGGCGAGCAACCTAAAGTTACTCGGTAGGTAGGTACCTACCTACCTTAGGTGAGGTGGGGGAGTCCCAGAAACAAAAGAATGAAGAATCCGCGAAAAGCGAACTTGAGCATTTTACGTACCTAGGTACTTATGTTGTCGTTGATGCGACCTGGCAACGTGCATGGGCCTGTGGTTGAATGGTTCAGAGAATACGAAGGAACGAAGAGAAGAGCCATGTGGCCCTGGAAAAGCTGATTTACCGACTCTCGGGGCTAGTTCAAGGTAGATCCATTTACTGGTAGACCTCTACCTGCATAGATCCTTGCGTGTGTATCTGGGTACGTACGTATACAGAGATCTTGGATCTTGACCAAAGGGAAGCGGGAGCACGAGCCTGAGCATGGGCTTACAGTAGAGGGAACAGTCGATGGGTGCAAGAGGACTGGAGGGCAAGATCGATGCCAGAAACGGAAGCTGAACGACGATCACCGACGCAAAACAAACCCAAACGGCCAGGTTTGGGAGAGACAGAAGTATTTAGTCGCAGGATACTTGACGACCAGTGATAAAATGACACATTGGAAAAGAATACCGACGAAAAGAACCCGGGTGGATCTGTAAAAAAAAGCCATAGTCATACTGCGTATGGTAGTCGACGACTCAGACACGTCTACAAGTACTCTCTCACCGCATGCCAACCTAGGTACAGGCACGTTGTACTCTGGGTATAACAGTTCCCCAAGTCCCGAGTCTCCCTCCATCTTCCTACTTAAGCTCCTCGTTTCGCAAATCTGGCCAACGCAGGTCCCAGCTCGACCTTGTCCTGGATCAACTTGTTCTTCGCCCTCTCCGCGCGCTCCTTCTTCATCTCCTCCAGGCGCATCCTCTTCTCGTCGACGACGTTCTTCCCGCCCTTCTTCCTCAGGTGTCTCCTCAGAGCGCTGTTCCTGCCGCGGCCGCGGTTGCGCTCCTTCAACTTGGCCAGCGGGTCGTCCGGGGGCGCGTCGAGATCCTTGTCGCGCTTCCGCTGCTCGGCGCTGCGTCGGTCGAGCGTCCCGATGAAGTCGGGGTCCAGGGCGATCGTGTCCGGCTGGAGCTTGGTGAGGAGGGACTTGACCTCGGTCTCCTGGCGCTGTTTGCGCGTCTCGTACGGGTTGACTTCGAGGGCGTCGAAGTTGGCCTCGCCGGCGCCGGGGACGATGATGCTGCTGAACCCGGACGCGTGCGCGACGCCCAGCACGTCGTCGAACGGGCAGAACCGGACCCGCTCCACGCGCTGTCCGTCGTAGCCCCAGTTGAGATACGGCGATTGCACCTTGGCCGGGTCCGATGAGCCCGTGGAGGAGAGGAGGTCCTTCCAGATCGTCACCCCCGTGCCGTTGCCCACCGCCGCGAGGCCGCGGTCGGAGATGTCGATGCTCGTCGCCGGCTGTCGCGTCGTGTACGAGTGCACTTCCTTCAGCGCTCGGAGGTCCCACAGTTTCAGCCGCAGATCCTGGCCGCCGCAGAGCATGTAGTGCCCTGACCGGTCGACAGCGATAGATCGTACGGGCCCGGCGTTCGATTGCATCTTGACCAGCGGCGTCGTCGAGTTGGGCGACCACAACGACACCGTGCCGTTTTGGTGTCCGACGTGCAGGATGGCGTTGTAGGGGTTTTGAGCCAGCGACGTAGGCGCACCTTTTCGAGTCGGATGCTCTGCCACAATCTGTCCGGTCGACGTGTCCGTGTAGCGCAGGAACCCGCTGTTCTCGATGCCAGCCAGGAGGAAATGGTAGGGCAGGAATTCGAGGTGCGTGGTCTCGACGTACTTCTTCAGACAGTGGATCTCGACGCCGGCGTGGTCGTAGATGTATGTGTGCTTTTTCTGCGCCACGGCAAAGTATTGGTCATTATGCAGCCACTTGGCGTCTCTTATGGTCTCGTTCAGATGCAGTTCGCACCCTGGCTTCCCTGCTCGCCATTCACATGTGGCGACATGTCCTTTGCGTCCTGCGAGAAGCAGACTGCGACCGTTGCGTGTGTAGTCTGAGACGTAGGCGCCGAGGTCGAGTTTGAATTCGATCGACTTTTTCGCCTGCTGGACCCCGACCGCGTCAAGTATGTCCTCTTGTCTGACTTTGTACGTCCTCTCGAGCTCGGCCTCGGGTTGGAGAAAGCCATCCTGGTTCTCGTAGAGAATTTCTGCATCTTTTGCACTGAGCACCGCGGTTCGGTACTTGTCCTCGATGCGTTTGAGATCGGCACGAAGTTTCTTGTCCTTGACCTCGCTCAGACGGACAGGTCGACCCCGTCCATATTTCTTGCGTGCCTCTGCGAGATGTTTCTGGTTCGCCTTGTCCTCTGCGGTTAAAGCGCCCGTCGGTGCTCGTTTCGTCTTTGTAGGTGGCTGGATGTTGTGGATGGTGAGTTGCCCGGCACCGTTTTCCACCAGACTCTCCATGGCGCTTCTCGCAGTGCCGTAGAACAATGTGGCAAAGTGGTTTGAAGCGAGAATGGCTTTGTTCAGTAGAGAACGTGAATCTGGTGGTCTCGTGTCGCTCCGCAATCCAAAAAATTTCTGTCGGCACACCTTCTTAAATTGAAAGCGGAGACTTTAACGGGCCGTTCACAAGTATCGGTACGAGGTCCGGAGCCCCAGCCGAGAAAGGCATTGAACTCTTTGTCTTGACTCGAGTGTTTTCCTATCGGCCTATGCGAGACTCAAGGACGCGAGTGGTGATGATACCACCTATGACCGCCTCCATCAATGGAGGCTACTCACGATTGGACAATTCGACGCAGCGTTGACGGCCGTGGGCGTTGGGACGGCGTCCTCTCTCAGAAGCTCGAACCCCATGGAAGAACAACTACGCCATGCCATCTTAGAGAGTTATAAATGAATCAGTGCCCGTCTATACATAGACTCTCGAAGATAAGAAGACTCCGTACTTTTCTATCGCTACTGAAGGGCCAAGGGAGAGTCGGCCTCCCGGCTTCAGCGTAACCGAGGTTATGCATGCGAATCGGCCATAGTTGATATATGTTCCATGACGCCATGAATGACTACATGATAGTACGGTGAGATTGATTCTCGAGGAATTCTTGCGGAAAACTTCGCCAGACAGGTGGCGCCCTGGTAAAAATCTCCCGGTAACCCAGTTTTCCGTGGCCGACTTGCACGATGGAGCCATTGAGTCTCTCTGGGAATGTCGAGGCCAGCCAGGAGTGGTGCGAGGCCTGCAAGTCGCAAGGAGGTCATTGTACTATTCGGGTTTTGTTTCGCTATTTCAGAGTGAACAAAGATTCTGAAATCCGAGCCTTTTCAACGACGTAGTAGCTGACATCTACAGTCCCTTGCAGAGAAGGTCCTGGCAGTACGTAGATTCTCGGCAAGTCCCAATGTCCGGCCGCGTACTTCATCATTCAATACGTGCGTCGGCCTTGTAGCAAGCTTGGTGATAGTACGCTATTTGCAAAGAGTGTACAGTATATCCAGTTCGCAGTAGGTCCCCGGTCACGGAGACGCAAACGAGGGAAGCATGTACCGATCACAAGCATTCACACTATCAAGCTGCGGAATTGCCGGACAAGGCGCATGGGTGAGTATCCAAGTAACGTCTTGTTCCATCAAGATCAGTCACGGAACTGAAGTCTCTTCTATCTCATATGATCTATCTCACGCGCGCTCTAAGCTCAATTGGATCTGATTGTCTCGTGTTGCGGCGTTGTCGGAGATCTACTTCGAGTGGATACAACAAGCTTTTCTGTGGCGGCCGGCTTGCTCCACCAAGATAAAATGTTGTTGATAGACGGAAAAAAGCGCGCAAAAAAAAGGAAAACAAGCATAAGAGCGATACGGGATCCCGAGCTGTACAGGTGAGCACGTCAAACCATCATGGGCATCCTACAGGACCCTCAGCCTCTTTCGGGGTCGTCGCACTTCTCGTCGCTGTCGCCCGTCGAAACGGACGAGGTGTTTAATCTGCTCGGCGCGTACCGTCAAGACACACATCCCAGTCGAGTCAACCTCGGTGCCGGCGTGTACTGCACGGACGAGGGCGAGTCGTGGCCGCTGCGAGTCGTCGAGCGTGTTGAAAAGAGCCTGTACGAGGACCGAGATCCTCGACGACATGACTACATTCCCATAGAGGGCGACCGACGGTTTCTCGACGTCGCAAGAGACCTGGTCTTCTCCTCGTCGAGCCCGACCCAGCCGCCATCACACGCGGGTAAACGATTATCACAGCAATCCTCTGTGTCCCCGGATCGAGTGGTCTCCGTACAGACGATCTCAGGCACCGGAGCAAACCACACAGGCGCGCGGTTCCTCGCCGAGACCCTCCGGCCGGGATGCGTCTGGCTCTCTGATCCCACCTGGGCCAACCACCACGTGATATGGTCGTCTGTCGGGGTCGCGCAGCGGCTGTACCCGTACTACGACGCACGAAACTGCACGGTCGACTTCTCCGCGATGATGGCGACGCTGGAGCGCGAAGCACAGCCGCGCGACGTCGTGGTGCTGCACGCCTGCGCGCACAACCCGACCGGCCTCGACCCGAGCCGGGACCAGTGGGCGGCGATCGCGGAGCTCTGCCGGCGCAAGCAGCTGTTCCCGTTCTTCGACAGCGCGTACCAGGGCTTCGCGTCCGGCGACCCTGCTCGCGATGCGTGGGCCATCCGCCACTTCTGCGAACTCCAGCCGCCTCAGGAGCTGTGCGTGGCCCAGTCGTTTTCCAAGAACTTCGGCCTCTACGGCCAGAGGGCCGGCGCGTTCCACCTCGTCGTCAACGACGCCTCGATGGTCACCAGGGCCAGCGTGCTCGGGAGACTCGCGGGCATACTCCGCTCCGAGATCTCGGTCTCGCCAAGATACGGCTCCACCATTGTCCGCACCGTGTTGGAGAGCGAGGACCTGACGCACGCCTGGCTGGCCGATTTGCAGGTCATGAGCGGCCGGATCAAGGCGATGAGACTTGCCCTCTACAGCGAGCTGTGTCGTCTGCAAACTCCAGGATCGTGGAAGCACATAGTGGACCAGGTGAGTACATCCGTTTGAACTTTACTTGAAAAACCAGACATTTCTACTCTTAATGGCAGAGTTTGGTGCTTCTCTTTTTTTTGTGGGTGCAGGCCAGGTCAGGTCAGGTCAACCTTTGGATTGGCACGTCGAAACCTTTAACCATTTTCCAAGCACTGACGCTCGACACCACTCGTCTAGGTCGGCATGTTTTCTTATACCGGTCTCACTCCAGCAGAGGTGGCCATCCTTCGCGAACGATATCATATCTACATGCTCTCTTCGGGGCGTATCTCTGTTGCAGGATGTAAGTTGATTTGTTACACATTGATTATCATATTTTTATTATCGGCACCAGCATCAGTCATTGTTGTTGCCTCGAACCGTATGGGTGGTGCATGTGTGCATGGTGACGGACATGATACTTGAAACGTCGCTGACCGTATCGATCTTGAATGCAGTAAACACAAAGAACGTGCAATACGTGGCTGCTGCCATCCACGCTGTCAGAACGCAGCAGGCATATCAAAGCTGAAATGAAGAGACCATGTGAGCGACCCAGTATCCGAGGAGAGGAAATGCGAACGAGTCTCCAAAAACAAAAGAAATGCGACCAAAGAGCAAAACCAGACAACCCCCTCAACCTCAGCCCCAGCCTCAACCTCTCAACCTCGACCTCAACCTCGACCTCAACCTCGACCTCAACCTCAACCTCAACCTCAAC